>NC_083576.1:62264765-62564765 GCF_027579695.1 Neoarius graeffei
TTGTGTTTGCTTACAGAAAGAAGAGACCACAGAGAGAGAGAGAGAGAGAGAGAGAAAGCTGAGTAACACCGAGCTCTGTGTGCGCGCGCCATTGTGCTGATCCGAGTTAAAAGCTGAGAAAATAAAGCCTACCTTTGAGTTGTCACAAACCTGCCTCCAGTCTCTTCATTTCCCATGAACCAGCATGTGCTACAATGTCAAGCTGCAGTGCACAAAAATGTTAGTTTTAAGCTTCATGCAGCACTTAAATCAATTAAACTATTAATAATTAATAATAAAAACTGAAACTCATGCTTGTTGAAAAGACAAAATTATGTCATTCGGTGATATTCAATGCGTGTGGTGTCCTGGGGAAAAACCGACATTGTACACTATATCAAAATTTCCCAATGTATAGCTTTGAAAACCTTTTCTGAACTGAAACATGTTTCCATGTTGCATGTATCCAAACAGAATTTTAGAAAGCTTTTAAATACTGATTACTCCTGAAAGTGAAAAGGATGAAACTGCATTTAAAGACTCCTTTCCAGTTTCAGTGAAAGACATGCTGCCTACCTCTACAATTTTAACCAAATCTACTTATGGGGTGGGGGGGGGAATTCCTGCCAAAATTTTGAAATAACTAAAAATTTTCAATGGGTAATGAGTTCTCAATTTATCATCATCCATATCAGTCTCTGTCTGAACACCTGAGATAAAAGTCACTCAAGGTATTTAAACTCGAGCCTCATCGTCGCTTTGCTCAACTGATCTCGTATCTGTTCACTCTTACATCAGTGATTTAAATAATTGCTTATTTATTCAGTCTGTTATTTTGACAAAATTTCTTGATATCACTGTCATTTTAGTAGATCAGCAAAAAAAAAAAAAAAGTGAAATATGCTGTTCTCTGTTTTGATGATATGATTGCACAGGATCAGCTCAGATTTGAGAGTCAGTATTTTTGCCCAGTTTTGCTTCTATTACTAAAATATAGCCACTTAACTTGTTAGGGTTTTGCTGGGATTCGAACCTGGTTCGTTGGTGTGATGATCCAGCAAACCCCCACTAGGCCACCAGGGGGATGACTCAAATGCAGAGGCGTGAGGCGGAAGTAGAAAAAGAATCAAAAAGGTTTATTTAAACTATATACACTATATACAGGGCAAAACAAAAGACAAAAAAAAAAAAAACCAAAGAGTATAATCCAAAAGAAAAGCAAAGTGCAAAAATACAAAAGCTAAGAAGATCAAAAAACACAGTACAAAGGAAACTGGAGATAAACATAACAGCACAAAGACTCCGTGACAAGAGGACTGAACTCAGGGGTATAAATAGACAAACTAATTAAGGACACAGGTGAAGATAATTAGGCAATTAACACAAACACAAAACACAGGAACAGTGGCGGCCTCTAGAGGCCAAAATAAACACGACATGAAAAGGAAATAACAGCGGCCTCTAGAGGCCAAAACAGTCCTAGTCCTAACAGGACCCCCCCCTCTAGGAGCGTCTCCTGACGTTCCCAGGGCGATCCGGATGGGCCGAATGGAAGTCCCGACATAGTTCTTTATCAAGGACATCCCGAGCAGGAACCCAGCAGCGCTCCTCAGGACCATAGCCCTCCCAGTCCACCAGATATTGCAACCCGCCGCGGACCCGGCGGGAGTCAAGCAGGCGATTCACAGTGAACACAGTCTGCCCCTGGAAGATGCGGGGGGGTGGGGGGTTCCTAGGGGCAGGGGCATACGTAGACGTCAGTACGGGCCGTAACAGGGAAACATGGAAAGTGGGGTTGATCCTCAGAGTCCGGGGCAACTGGAGCCGGTAGGAGACAGGGTTCACCCTGCGCACCACCTTGAAGGGGCCAATGTAGCGAGGAGCAAGCTTGCGGTTCTCCACCCGCAGTGGAAGGTCCTTAGTGGACAGCCAAACACGCTGCCCAGGGCGGAAAGCGTGTGCAGGTCTTCTATGGCGGTTGGCCTGAGTCTGGTTGGTTCTGGAGGTCTGTATGAGGGTCTTCCTGACCTTGCTCCAGGTCTTGCGACACCGTCTCACATATTGGTTGACCGAGGGCACCCCCGCGTCCTCCTCCTGGTCCGGGAACAGAGGTGGCTGGAACCCGAATTGGCACTGGAATGGCGACAGCTTGGTGGCCGATGACTGCAGGGTGTTGTGGGCGTACTCCGCCCATGGCAGCCAGGTGCTCCACGATGTCGGGTTATCCATAGCCAGGCCTCGCAGGGTGGTTTCCAGGTCCTGGTTGAGCCTCTCCGTCTGACCATTGGACTGTGGGTGAAACCCAGAGGAGAGGCTGGCAGTGGCTCCGATGACCTTGCAGAACCCGTGCCACACTCGGGAGGAGAACTGGGGCCCTCGGTCTGAGACGATGTCCTGTGGAAGACCAAAGACTCGGAAGACATGATTAAACAAAAGTTTCGCAGTTTCAAGAGCAGAGGGGAGTTTGCACAGTGGTATGAAGCGGCAGGCCTTGGAGAATCTGTCAACTAAGACCAAAATGACCGTGTTACCTTGTGACTCAGGGAGACCCGTGATAAAGTCGACTGCCACGTGGGACCAGGGACGCCGGGGAATGGTCAGAGGATGCAGGAGACCCTGGGGACGCTGTCGTGGGTTCTTGGTTCTGGTGCAAACCTCACAGGACAGGACAAATGACCTTACTTCCTTCTCCATGTTAGGCCACCAGAAGCGTCTTTTCAGGAAGTCCAGGGTCCTCCGAGCTCCCGGGTGGGCGGTGAGAGGGGAAGAGTGACCCCACTGGAGAACCTTGGCCCGGGCTTGATGTGGGACGTACAAGAGGCCTGGTGGCCCCGTCCCAGGACCGGGGTCCTGGCGTTGGGCTCGTCGGACAGCCTCCTCAATACCCCAGCGGACAGGGGCCACAATCCGGGACACAGGGATAATAGGCCCGACTTCATTCTCCCTGTTAGTGGCAGAGAACAGTCTGGACAGTGCGTCAGGTTTGGTGTTCTTGGAGCCGGGGCGGTATGAGAGGGTGAAGTCAAACCGACTGAAAAACAGGGCCCACCTAGCCTGTCGAGGGTTCAGTCTCTTGGCTTGCTGGAGGTACTCCAGGTTCTTGTGGTCAGTCCAAACCAGGAATGGATGTTGTGCTCCCTCCAGCCAGTGCCTCCACTCCTCAAGGGCCAGTTTGACCGCTAGCAGTTCTCGATCCCCCACATCATACCGGGACTCAGCAGGACTCAGGCGGTGGGAGAAGTAAGCGCAGGGGTGCAGCTTTCCTTCCGAACGTTGAGAGAGCACCGCGCCGACACCACTGTCCGAGGCGTCCACCTCCACGATGAATGGTTGGGAGGTGTCCGGGAGAACCAGAATGGGTGCCGTGCAGAAGCGGTCCTTGAGGTCTTTGAACGCCTTTTCTGCCTGAGGAGACCAGCCATAAGATCCACCTGTCCCTTTGGTGAGGTCTGACATGGGTGCTGCCACAGAACTGAAGTTCCTGATGAACTTGCGGTAGAAGTTAGCGAATCCTAAGAACCGCTGAACCTCCTTAACGGACTTGGGAGTAGGCCAATCCCGGACGGCCAGGGTCTTGGCAGGGTCCATTTGGAGTTGGCCTGTCCGTACAATAAATCCCAGAAAGGAGACCTCGGGAACATGAAATTCGCATTTCTGGGCCTTGGCGAACAGATTGTTCTGTAGCAGCCTCTGGAGAACCTGGCGGACATGGTGGCGGTGCTCCTGCACGGTCTTGGAAAAGATAAGGATGTCGTCGAGGTAGACAAAAACGTATAGGTTAATCATGTCCCTTAAGACGTCGTTGATTAGGGCCTGAAAAACAGCTGGTGCGTTGGTGAGTCCGAAGGGCATCACCTGGTATTCGTAGTGCCCAGACGGGGTGTTAAAGGCAGTCTTCCACTCGTCTCCCTGTCGGATACGGATGAGGTGGTATGCGTTCCGTAGGTCCAACTTGGTGAAGACGGTGGCGCCTTGGAGCAGGTCGAAAGCTGTGGACATCAGCGGAAGGGGATATCGGTTGCGCACAGTGATCTTATTCAGGCCCCTGTAATCAATACATGGTCGGAGCCCCCCATCCTTCTTGCCGACAAAGAAGAAGCCGGCTCCAGCAGGTGAAGTGGAGGGTCGAATAAACCCAGAGACCAGGGCATCTTTGAGGTATTCCTCCATGGCCTTGCGTTCTGGCTGAGAGAGTGAAAACAGTCTGCCACGAGGAGGGGTAGTCCCAGGGAGCAAGTCGATGGCACAGTCGTAGGCCCGGTGCGGAGGAAGAACGGCGGCCCTGCTCTTGCTGAATACCTCCTTGAGATCCCAGTACTCTGTGGGAACTTGAGATAACTCGGTGAGATCAGGGGGCTCGGCAGGAGACACAGGAGAGCTAGAGAGCAGACAAGAGGCATGGCATGCAGGGCCCCATTCCACAACCTGGCTTGTTACCCAGTCTATGCGAGGGTTGTGGCGAGTAAGCCAAGGAAGGCCTAGAATAACTGGGAACTCAGGTGAAGGAATCAGGTGCAGGGATATTTCTTCCTTGTGACCTTGAGACTGGAGGAAAACTGGAGAAGTAACTTGGGTGACTCTTCCATCACCTAACGCTTGGCCATCGAGGGCAGACACAGACAGTGGGACTTCAAGAGGTGCAGTCGGAATATTGATGCTTTGGGCGAAGTGAATATCCATAAAGTTCCCAGCCGCCCCTGAGTCTATCAAAGCTTGACAAGAGTGGACAGACTCACCCCAGGAGATGGAGACCGGGATGTAGATTCCTTGGCCAGGGAGTCCGGGAGAGAGGGTAGGCCCCGTCACAACCCTCCCTCGGCTGGACGGGGCGGTCCTTTTCCCAGGAGTTCGGGACATGATGCTCGGAAGTGACCAGGCTTGCCACAGTAGATGCAGCACTTGTCCCTCCTTCTGCGCTCCCTCTCAGATGCGGAGAGGCGAGTACGACCCACTTGCATGGGTTCTGGACAGTCACTGAAGGAGGTAGACGGTCTCCAGGTAGAGGTAGGGAGGCTGGGGGGGCTCAAGGCTTGGTGGCGTTCTCTCATCCTGTTGTCCAGACGAATAGCATGTGAGATGAGGGTTTCGAGGTCACTTGGGCATCCAATAGAGGCCAGACCGTCCTTGATGGGGTCAGACAGACCATGGTGGAAGGCTGAAACCAGGGCAGTCTCGTTCCATCCACTTACTGCTGCGAGTGTTCGGAACGAGATGGCGTAATCTGCGACGCTTCCTCCTTGCCGGATGGACATGAGCTTTCGGGCTGCGTCGGTACTGATGTCTGCCTGATCGAAGACCCGAAGCATCTCTTCAGAAAACAGCTGGAAATCAAAGCACTCAGGTCCCTGTCTTTGCCAGATAGCAGTAGCCCAGGCTCGCGCCTTACCAGCTAATAAGGTGATCACAAAGGCAATCTTGCGGCGATCCGTAGTGTAGGTGGTAGGCTGAAGCTCAAAGGTGAGTTGACACTGGGTAAGGAACTCTCGGCACTCACTGTGCTTGCCGTCATACCTCTGTGGTGCAGGAAGGCTGGGTTCACGAGGTGAAGAAGGCAGCATTGCAGGAGGCACTGGAGCAGGAGTGGGAGCTGGATCAGGAGCAGGAGATGCAGGCAGAGATGTCAGCTGTGCCAGGGTTTTCCCAATTTGCTGAAGCAGTTCCTCGTGGCGAGCGAGGGCCTCACGTTGGCTGGTGAGCGTACGTCCATGAGCGTCCATGGTCGCTCCGAAGCGTGTCAAAGCTGCCATAATTCCCTGAAGGTTGGCCGGGTAGACAGTTGAAGCAGCCTCTGCTGAGTCGGTCATGACGGAGTCTTTCTGTTAGGGTTTTGCTGGGATTCGAACCTGGTTCGTTGGTGTGATGATCCAGCAAACCCCCACTAGGCCACCAGGGGGATGACTCAAATGCAGAGGCGTGAGGCGGAAGTAGAAAAAGAATCAAAAAGGTTTATTTAAACTATATACACTATATACAGGGCAAAACAAAAGACAAAAAAAAAAAACCAAAGAGTATAATCCAAAAGAAAAGCAAAGTGCAAAAATACAAAAGCTAAGAAGATCAAAAAACACAGTACAAAGGAAACTGGAGATAAACATAACAGCACAAAGACTCCGTGACAAGAGGACTGAACTCAGGGGTATAAATAGACAAACTAATTAAGGACACAGGTGAAGATAATTAGGCAATTAACACAAACACAAAACACAGGAACAGTGGCGGCCTCTAGAGGCCAAAATAAACACGACATGAAAAGGAAATAACAGCGGCCTCTAGAGGCCAAAACAGTCCTAGTCCTAACATAACTGGGGGTGGGGTGTGTGTGTGTCAATTTTTATTAATTTTTCTTCATTCTAGAGGCTTTTTGAGGGGTTTTTATACCCACTTCTGGGTATTGCAGACAGCCCCAATTTTTTTTTCCTGGGCCCTCAGGCACCCATACCTTTGAAAAATATCCTGTAAGCTTTCTTTATTTTGACTTCTGTCTTTCTATAAAAGTTCGAAAAAAAAATCATAATGGCACGAATTTGCGAGTTTTTTTTTAAACTAGTTTTAAAGAGCTGTTTTCTAGAAAACTAAGCAAGTCTCAGACATGCCACTTGGTGAACAAAGTCTTAGTAAACTTTTCAGGCCAGGGCTGTGTTAATATAGTTCTAGGATAGCATATGGCTGATATTTAGTTGCCCAAAATTTGCCTTATTTCATGGGGGGGTCCAGCTCAGAAGGTCCACAACTTAACAATTTGGAAAGTTGGGTACATTTAGCACGGCTCAAAATTTGCAGTGGTCCGGTCGCCTGAGGCGACTTAATTTATCATTTGGCAGGTAATTCCTGTCACTAGCCAGCCTGGCTGGCTAGTTGAAAATAAAAAATCTATATGAAGCAAAGATTCAGACTAGGGCTGTGCGATATATCGAATATACTCGATATATCTCCGAAAATTCTGTGTGAGATACATAAAATTATTATATCGTAACTATCAAGTATTTTATGGTCATCTTCCGACTTGCGTTTGTTTAAAACATTTTCCGGTGGTTTTCTCCCTGTCCCTCAGGCAGTAACGTGAGAGACTGCCTAAGGGTAAAAAAACCCAATAACGTTACACACTATCCAACCAATCCTGGGCGACATCTTTGTGCTGAAAGGAACTTGCGGGAAGATTTTCTAGTTTCGGTTTACAGCGCTGACTCAGTTCGTGCAATCGCTGGCGTTGCATAGGCTACCGTGTAAGCTCTGTCAATTTCAGCGACAAATTAAAAGGAAGCGGACGAATTGGTTCCTAAAAGAACTAGTAAAGGGTCAGTCATCTGCCATTTTTTTGGATATCTGAAGTGCTTTCTTGATATGATTCTGCTCCTTCTCTTTTCCCTCTAATGTTGTAGGAATGTTCTGAGCCCTGTGTTGCAAGGTCCTAATGACCCCCAATTTATGTTCCAGTGGGTGGTGAGAGTCGAAAAGTAGGTACTGGTACCACCCACTGGAACATAAATTGGGGGTCATTAGGACCTTGCAACACAGGGCTCAGAACATTCCTACAACATTAGAGGGAAAAGAGAAGGAGCAGAATCATATCAAGAAAGCACTTCAGAATTGTGGTTATCCCAACTGGGCTTTCCTAAAGAGCATAAAAAGGAACATAACTGACAAGGAGGATAACAGGAACAAACGCAAGAACATTGTCATTCCCTACATTTCTGGTCTATCTGAGAAACTCAGGAGGATCTTCTACAAACACAACATTCCGGTACATTTCAGACCCAATAACACCCTGAAGCAGAAACTGGTCCACCCTAAGGACAGAATACCCAGACACAAACAGGACAACGTAGTGTATGCAATTCAGTGCAGTGAGAATTGCACAAATTCGTATACTGGGGAGACGAAACAACCGCTATACAGGCGCTTGGCCCAACACAGGAGAGCCAGCTCCTCAGGCCAGGACTCGGCTGTCTACATTCATCTTAACAACGAAGGACACTCATTTCGGGATTGTGACGTACGCATTTTAGCCAGAGAGGATCGTTGGTATGAGCGAGGAGTCAAAGAAGCCATTTTTGTCAACCTGGAACGGCCATCACTGAACAGAGGTGGGGGTCTAAGACATCATTTGTCAACCATCTACAAGGTGGTCTTGGACACTCTTCCCAGACGGCTGGGTGTACGCCAGGACCCAGCTGTTTTCAGGGACTCACAGGAGGACAGAGAGAGTCAGATTGCCATTGATCACCCTAACAGGCAATCCTTTGATCACCCTAATGACTCGCCGTTCACACCCAGCCTCCAGCGACCCACACCAACATGATGCCTCAATGACACCTTAGATGAGCTGGTCATCAGAATTCTGATTCTGAGCCAGGAGAGGATAAATATCTGATACTCCCTATTAGTCAGACAGAACTGAGGAAGCCTTTTGGACGAGAGGTGAAACATTTTCAAGAATTTTCAAGCAAGTCCAGTTGCCCATTTCTACGATGCACAGATGAATTTTAGCCCATTTCTCTGTACAGAACAGCTTCAACTCTGGGATATTGGTGGGTTTCCTCACATGAACTGCTCGCTTCAGGTCTTTCCACAACATTTCGATTGGATTAAGGTCAGGACTTTGACTTGGCCATTCCAAAACATTAATTTTATTCTTCTTTAACCATTCTTTGGTAGAACGACTTGTGTGCTTAGGGTCGTTGTCTTGCTGCATGACCCACCTTCTCTTGAGATTCAGTTCATGGACAGATGTCCTGACATTTTCCTTTAGAATTCGCTGGTATAATTCAGAATTCATTGTTCCATCAATGATGGCAAGCCGTCCTGGCCCAGATGCAGCAAAACAGGCCCAAACCATGATACTACCACCACCATGTTTCACAGATGGGATAAGGTTCTTATGCTGGAATGCAGTGTTTTCCTTTCTCCAAACATAACGCTTCTCATTTAAACCAAAAAGTTCTATTTTGGTCTCATCTGTCCACAAAACATTTTTCTAATAGACTTCTGGCTTGTCCACGTGATCTTTAGCAAACTGCAGACGAGCAGCAATGTTACTTTTGGAGAGCGGTGGCTTTCTCCTTGCAACCCTGCCATGCACACCATTGTTGTTCAGTGTTCTCCTGATGGTGGACTCAGGAACATTAACATTAACCAAATGTGAGAGAGGCCTTCAGTTGCTTACAAGTTACCCTGTGGTCCTTTGTGACCTTGCCGACTATTACATGCCTTGCTCTTGGAGTGATCTTTGTTGGTCAACCACTCCTGGGGAGGGTAACAATGGTCTTGAATTTCCTCCATTTGTACACAGTCTGTCTGACTGTGTATTGGTGGAGTCCAAACTCTTTAGAGATGGTTTTGTAACCTTTTCCAGCCTGATGAGCATCAACAATGCTTTTTCTGAGGTCCTCAGGAATCTCCTTTGTTCGTGCCATGATACACTTCCACAACCATGTGTTGTGAAGATCAGACTTTGATAGATCCCTGTTCTTTCAATAAAACAAGGTGCCCACTCACACCTGATTGTCATCCCATTGATTTGAAAACACCTGACTCTAATTTCATTTTCAAATTAACTGTTAATCCTAGGCTAGAGGTTCACATACTTTTGCCACTCACAGATATGTAATATTGGATCATTTTCCTCAATAAATAAATGACCAAGTATAATATTTTTGTATCATTTGTTTAACTGGGTTCTCTTTATCTACTTTTACGACTTGTGTGAAAATCTGATGATGTTTTAGGTCATATTTATGCAAAAATGTAGAAAACTCTAAAGGGTTCACAAACTTTCAAGCACCACTGTACATGGGCTGTCCCACTGAGGCTAGGTTGGGGATATATTTCTCCAAGCAGTTTACCATGCCTAACACTCTTTTCAGCTCAGTGACGTTGCTCGGCAGCTCCAGCTTGTTTATTGCAGACACCTTGACCGGGTCAGGTCGTGTGCCCTCTGCATCTATTTCGTGGCCCAGGAAGTGTAGTCTTCGCTGCCTCAGTGTGCACTTTCCCATGTTCAGCTTGAGCCCCGCAGTCTCCAGGCGCTCCAACACTTTCTGAAGACGGTCATCATGCTCAGCCATGTTTTTCCCATGAACAATTATGTCATCAATATACACTGCAGTGCCCGGTAGGCCTTCCAGGGTCTCTACCATCTTTCTTTGGAATATTTCTGGGGCACTGGATATCCCAAAGGGGAGGCGCTTGAAACAGTACCTGGCGAATGGTGTGATAAACGTGGTGAGTCGCTGGCTACCCTCGTCTAGTGGTATTTGCCAGAACCCTGCAGTGGCGTCCAATGAGGAGAACACCGTGGACCTGCTCAGCTCTGCTGTGATCTCCTCAGCTGTTGGCAGGACGAACCTCTCTCTCTTGACAGACTTGTTTAACTTTCTAAGGTCGACGCAGATACGCATCTGTCCTGATTTCTTGGGAGCAGGCACCATAGGGGTGCACCACTCTGTGGGCATGGTCACCTTTTCTATGACACCTGTGGCCTCCATCCTGTTGAGCTCTTGTTTCACAGGCTTCATGAGGGGAATGGGGACTCTGCGTGCGGTGTGGACGGCATAGGGTTTTGCGTTGTCTTGAAACTCAATTCTCACCGGCTGCGTTTTCAGCAGGCCGAACTCTCCCCCAGCGCTGCTGACTTCGTGTATTCTTTTTACAAGCCCCATTGCCTGCGCCGTCGCTCTGCTGAGCAGGTTGCTCACACTCTCTCCCCTCACAATATGCACTTTGAATGAGTGTTTTCTGTTTTTGTGCATGGTGCTCGCTATGAACTGGCCAATACAGTTCAGTTGGCCGCCTGGGCTACAGAGCATGGCCCCTGAAGGGTGAAGTTTAGTCACTCCTTTGAGTGTTTTAAAAGTCTCTTCACTCATAATGCACACATCTGCGCCAGTTTCTATCTTGAAGCTAACTGGTGTGTTGTTTATGTTCAGTTTGACGGTCCACTGTTCACTGCTGCTTGATGCTGTGCTTTTAACTGAGCCTAGAAAGTAAGCTACATCATTCTCTTCATGCTCACAGACTTTGTTTACCACTTTGCTTTTGCACATTCTTTCCCAGTGTCCTGCTTTATTACATTTGTTGCATGTAGACTTTATTGCTGGGCAGTGCTCTTTTCTCTTATGCATCATTTTCCCACACCTACCGCAGGTATTGCCACAATCGTTGTGTCTGGGCTGTTGTTCTGTTTCATTGTGTTGTTCACGCGACTCCATTTTGAATTTTCTAAAGCCCCGCGTGACCTCCTCTACGGAGCATGCAGCTTCGCCACCTTGCAAGCTAACTTGTGCTTTAACCTCCTCCTCTTGCCGAACTTCCTGAACTGTCATTTCCAATGTGAGATTTGGCATGAGCTGCAGTTTTCGGGAGAGCTCTTTGTCCCTGATGCCCACCACTATCCGGTCTCTAATGTTTTCCTCACGATTAGCTCCGAATTCGCAGTGCTCAGAGAGTTCATAAAGAGTGCGGATAAATGTCTCTGCCTTCTCCCCTACATGCTGCACTCGTTGATAAATGCAGGCTCTCTCATGAATGATGTTACGTTTAAGTATGAAGTAAGCATCAAACTTCCCCATAACTACGGCAAAATCATTACTGTCAGCTATATTGTCGAAAGCAAACGACCCGTATATGTTCTCCGCTTCCCCACCCAGGGCATAAATGAGGGTACCAACCTGAACCTCGTCATCTTCTTGGTCTAGCTTCGTAGCCGTTCGGTAGCGCATGAAGCGTTTCTTCCAGTCGCCCCATTCAGCGGGTCTTTCGAAGCAGAAACTGTCGGGTGGGTTGAACTTCAGCATCGTCGGTCCGAAACGCTTCTGACACCATGTAATAAAAGTTAGGAATGATGAATGTCCACACTTTGGATTCCGCTGTGTCAGCAAAACTTTACTGGACCTTCCGCCACTACAGCATACCTTCCACTAACGTTACGTACACCGTGGTGACGTCAGATAACATTCAGACACAACGCAGAGGATATGCACGTACCTACGTATCTTACACATTCCATGACAGCTGCCATCACAAACTAAGGCATTTCAGCTGATCGTACATGGCACGCATGTAAATTCATGGGAGACGTCATCTTAGAACTATGACGCACCCTCTAATTACTTGGTGCACAAATGGCGCAATAAACGTTACATTTTTGGCATTCCAGCTCGTTTAACTTGTACAACAGCAGCTACATTCCTGCAGATTACAGTGATAACTTCAAAATTATTCTCTCGTTCACCTTAGCAGAACTGGTTTCATTTCAAGCATTAGCATCCAATCGCGGGAGACTAATATTCACAGAAGTTCCAAAAATAATGACTACACAAAAGTAATATTCCCCTACAACTATCTCTGCATCTTCCTAAATGCCTTGACAGTTACCCAAGGTACCCTGTATGTCGTATTTTATGAGATTACCCACCTGAAATGAGTGACAGGATTAAGAGAGCCGGACACAGGTTTATGTGTTAGATGTTCTGACGAATTCTTTAATTTGCTTCGCTTTTCACCATCAGAACCAAAGGCTTCTCCCCATCACTACTGGCATAGCGCTATCTACAGGTGTGGCGTGTAACTAGCACAGAAAAGCTTAAACCTCATTGAAAAGGGTATTAGACTGTTAGTCATACTAAGTTAGGAAGGAAATCATCTCATCTCATTATCTCTAGCTGCTTTATCCTTCTACAGGGTCGCATGCAAGCTGGAGCCTATCCCAGCTGACTACGGGCGAAAGGCGGGGTACACCCTGGACAAGTCGCCAGGTCATCACAGGGCTGACGCATAGACACAGACAACTATTCACACTCACATTCACACCTACGGTCAATTTAGAGTCACCAGTTAACCTAACCTGCATGTCTTTGGACTGTGGGGGAAACCGGAGCACCCGGAGGAAACCCACGCGGACACGGGGAGAACATGCAAACTCCACACAGAAAGGCCCTCGCCGGCCCCGGGGCTCGAACCCGGACCTTCTTGCTGTGAGGCGACAGCGCTAACCACTACACCACCGTGCCGCCCAGGAAGGAAATCATAATAATAATAAAAAAAAATATATATAGGGGTGTCTTATTCTATTCTGATTAATTACCAGCCCACTAAATTCTTATATGCTGCTTGTAATCCCCTCTGAAATGTCTATGTAATGCATCTATGTTTTTCCAGTCTCACAATATTTCCAGGCATTTCATTTTTTTTTTTAATTTTCAATTTTTTTATTTTTACATAGGTACAATTATCACTGCATTACACGTATGAGTTTACTGATAATTTATCTCTTACAAAACACTGTTGTATCATCAGTTAACTAACTGATTTTCACTATTTGGCCACTAATTTCAATGCTTTTAATATCATGTAAAAATCCAATAACCATACCATGACAAACCATCCAATAAAACAAAATGGAAACATTTTCCATTGCCAGTTTTCACATATATGGGGCATTAAAGCCTACTCAAAAGATACTCAACTTTCTAAATTGCTAAGTTGTGGACCTTCTGAGCTGGACCCCCACCCCCACGAAATATGGCAAATTTGTTAATTTTCTACCTGGGGCCAATTTTGGGCACCTGAATATCAGCCATATGCTATCCTAGAGCTATATTAACATAGCCCTGGCCTGAAAAGTTTACTGAGACTTTGGTCACCAAGTGGCATGTCTGAGACTTGCTTAGTTTTCTAGAAAACAGGTCTTTAAAACTAATAAACACTTGTGAATTCGAGTCATGTGATTTTTTTAAATTTCTGACCTAAATAGTTGGAAGGTGGTGACAATAAAGAAAGTTCAAATTATATATTTCAGAAGTGTATGTACTATAGGGCTAGAGGGAAAAAAATAGTTCACCTGAATAATCTATAAGTGAGCATACAGAGTCCTCCAAATGGCTCCAGAAATATGTTTGATTTCTTAAAATTGACCCCCTAACCCTAAACCAGTAGTTTATCTCTGCTAATAGTAACATTTCAGTGTCCCCTTCATCCAAAAAAGTTTAAAGAAAATGAAAAATTTTGAGCATGAAAGTTAAAAAAATTTGGTTCATTTGATATGGAATGACTCATATATAAGAGAGAGAGATTAACTGAAAATTGGAGTGTACATATGTATTCACCCCCTTTGCTATGAAGCCCCTAAAACTTTTCGGCCACCAAGGAAAATGCTATGTCTGGCACAAACCTAACACATCTTATCACTCCAAGAACACCATCCCCATAGTGAAACATGGTGGTGGCAGCATCATGCTGTGGGGATGTTTTTCAGCAGCAGGGACTGGAAAACTGGTCAGAATCAAAGGAAAGATGGATGGTGCTAAATACAGGGATATTCTTGAGCAAAACCTGTTTCAGTCTGCCAGTGATTTGAGACTGGGATGGAGGTTCACCTTCCAGCAGGACAATGACCCTAAGCATACTGCTAAAGCAACACTTCAGTGGTTTAAGGGGAAATATTTAAATGTGTTGGAATGGCCTAGTCAAAGCCCAGACCCCAATCCAATTGAGAATCTGTGATCAGACTTGAAGATTGTTGTTCACTAGCGGAACCCATCCAACTTGAAAGGAGGTGGAGCAGTGTTGCCTTGAAGAATGGGCAAAAATCCCAGTGGCTAGATGTGGCAAGCTCATAGAGACTTATCCAAAATGACTTGCAGCTATAATTGCTGCAAAAGGTGGCTCTACAAAGTACTGACATTTTGTCCTATTTGTTGTTTGCTTAACAATAAATAATTTTTTTTTTTAAATCACATCTTCAAAGTTGTATGTAAGCATGTTCTGTAAATGAAATGATGCAAACCCTCAAACAATCCATTTTTATTCCAGGTTGTGAGGCAACAAAACCCAAAAAATGCCAAGGGGGTGAATACTTTTGCAAGGCACTGTATGGAATTGATTAAGCTTTCATTATGGTATATAAAATAAATCGCCAGCAAATTGATCAAATTGTAGAAAAAAAACACATTTAGCTAGCAAAGTTTTAGACATCTTTAAGCAAACTGACTGCCTTTACTGCTGCATTTGCTAAATGCCTAACTCAGCATGATCTTTGAGGAAAGACAATCAGAGCAAGGTTGCACAATAACTGTATTGAATTAATTTCTATGTTGTTTTCTTAAAATAATGTTCTTAAATTCTCAAACTTTTTTTTTCTTCTCTTTTCAGAATTTAGCCACTGTGACATCTTTTCCCAGACAGACACACATAATTAAGTTGTAATATTGTATTGTATTGTATGGTTATGATAGCATCAGTTTCAATATTGTCTGACCCATAATATATATTTCACAGTTGTGCAAAGATATGAAGTTTTTTTTCAAGTGGTGAATATATTCAGAAGTGAATGAAGCAAATGAGTGAAAATATTTTCAACATAAGATAAACTTCATATCTTCATGCCACCATGTAATGTTCTTTATTTGATATGGACACATCCACAAAAAAACAAACAAAAAACACACGCGAGTTAATCCAAAGGGTTTTCATTTTGAACCAGTTCACCATTTTGACAATGTGCATCTAGTCAGTGGGAAAACACTGGGCATGATGTCATTGAAGTGAAATATCCAGAGGTGGACAAAGTACCCAACTTCATTATTTAAGTCAAAGTACAGATCCCACTGGTCAAATGTTACTCCAATACAAGTGAAAGTTGTCCAATCAAAATTTTACTTAAGTTAAAATACTGAAGTACTTGCTTTTAAAAATACTTAAGTATTAAAAGTACATTTTCTGTCAATGCATCATTGTATTATTGTCACAATGCTTACAAAACCTAATGCCGTAACCAAAAACAGAAATATGAATTCACAAAATGAACGCATGCTGTGCCATCATGGTGGTTTAACATTAAGCTAGCTCGTCAGTGAAACTCCACCTGACATGCTAGCAAACTCTTTTCAAACTCAAAATCATATTGGGTAGCTAACATTACCTGAAAAGAAAGATTTCTACATTCTGTTTATTTGGCAAGATTATGCTAAAACATATTTCTGAAAGGACTTCAGATAAATTAACATTATTCATGTTAGCATAACTCCGTGTTTACATGCTAACTAATAGTGTCCAAGTTAACTAGCTATGTGTTAAAGTTAGCTGTGGACAAGGCTATGGCACTTTGGTGGGCAAATCCATAGAAAGTCATTTGAGTAACCAGACTGCATAGCTACTGCAATGTTATCGCTAGCTCTAAAAGCACAGACAACTTCATTGCAAGCTTTCTTTTGGAATAAAACATTTATATACCTCAATATGCTTCTGCAGGCCGGACGGTGAGTTTTTGTAGGCCATGAAGTGGTTTGTTTTCAGCAAACAAAGTGTAACCAGCTCAAGTTTAGTCTGAAAGAAAGGGGTACATTATTTCTAGTTGCACATCTAACTTTTAGTGTATTTTCTCCTGCCTATCATTTTTGCCCAGTTGGTGGCAGTACTGAGAAGGAGATTACTACTGGTTTTACTAGTATGAGAAGAAGAAAAATCGTGACCAGAACGTTACTGAGCTGAAAACAAATCCATGAGTAGGCACGAAGATATAAAGTTAAGAACAAGTTAAGAGATAGCTATAAAGCTTTACTACATTAGAGCCTTCTGCAATCAAGCACTAAACATAGTGCGGGTGGGAATTCAGACGAGAATATTTAGAAAATTACGTCCTTTTTCCCCGGTAAGCCATGTGCAAGACTAGCCAACGTGGTTTTATCTTTATGTTTGATTGGTTGAACATGTAAATACTCATTTCTGTATGCTGTTAACTCCATTGTATGCTCCATAATGAGGAATTTTGGTAAAGCATTTACTACTTAAGCTACAAAAAACCAATCAGGAGTGAATCTGCATTTACTGAGCTAATGTGCTGGGAAATATGTTGAGGCAGGTTACCATGTGGTATGCTCGTGCCTGATTTTCATGTACAGTGAATAGTAAAGTTATTGTATGTAATTTATCAACTGTACGTTTGTGACTATGGATTTTTGAGTGATATTATTTCCAGACCTAGAATAGCTTATTTTTTGAGAGAGTAATCGAATGTTGCCCTGCTATGCAGGTTGTTTTTTTTTTTTTTGTATGCATTGAGTTTGGACGATCCATTGGATATACGCGTGGCCGCGGTGGTGGAGAGACTTGAAGAGAAGTGTCTTGCCAGCAACACGAACTATCCCACCTCCTGTTTCTACGTTTCAAGCTACAGATAAGCCAGACCCTCCAGGATTTCCCGATGTTGCGATTTGCAACTTCAACGCAAATTCAACCAATCCCCGCAAATTCAGGGTGGTGTTGCAATTATATCCAATCACCGCAACTTTTCTGCAAATTTGACCAATCGTTGGCGTCATCTTGAGGTGACGTCGACAAACTACTTTCCGCCTTACTTCCGTGTATACGTTCAATAGAAGCAGCATGTGCGAGTCAGTGTTTATATAGGCTTAAATTCTGTTACTGAAAGTGTTATGTTTACAGTGAAGGACTGTGTGTACTTTACATTATTTTTTTTACTTAATACAAGAAATTAATGGATGCCAACATTTTTGCCAAAATTGTATTTTATTTTCCATTGTTTAGGCAGCTTCAGCATCATACTGTGAGATTCTGTTCAGATTGTTCTTTTTCTTCTATGAAGCCTGAGCCATTTATTTTATTAGTTTATAATTATTGTTTAATTTAGTCTTCAGGAGAGACTGCCTGCACACAGTACTAGTATTAATATTTTTTTTTTTCTTACGTGAAAGCTGAGGCATTTATATTATATTTTAAGGTAACTTCATGTTGTTCTGTGAGGTTCTATGCACTTTAACTTTTGAACCAACAGGTGCATTTGGATAAGTAAAGCCTATTTTTCTGCATTTTTGTAGTCCTAGTAATCTTTTATATTGGTAAAGTTGTTTATAGGACCATTTCTCAGTGTCTGTTTTTTTAATCAATAGTTTATCAGTAATAACTTAATATTTAACATATCACTCAATTTTAATCACAAAAAGAGAAAATTGCAACAATTTCTCGCAACTTCCACTTCTTCCCGCAATGTAATCGCAACAAAAACCTAAAAAACACCGCAACTTTCATCGCAATTTTTTTGGAAAAAACCCACATCAGCCATTTTAGCCGGCAACAATCACAAAAAAGGCCCACGAAATCCTGGGGGGACTGATAAGCTGAGATCTTGCCACACTTTAAAAGCAAAAACATACTACCCGGGTAGATGAACACTGGGTTGTTTATTTAGTTTTTTTTTTTTATACAGAGCTCTGTGGTCATTTTTATTTGGTACTTTCTTTACAACATTGACTTTGATAACAAAAAGGGCATAAAAAAGGGACAAAGGGTTCCATTGAATTTAATGTGGTATTAAATAAATACCAGCAGTTCTTTTGAGTGAAACTTAAAAATTGTCACTCTCATTGATCTACTCCTCCTTGAAAAGTTCCTTACTAAAGGGCACTTGGTCATTAAGTTAACATTCTGTACTGAGTGTCACCTTACAAAAGCAAACATTTAAAATGAAACAAATCATTAATCCTTTCAGAAAACTGAAACATGGGTTCCAGGTATGGCCATGGGTACATGCATTCCCCAGAAGAACCGCTTCCTTCCATTCTGCCATCAGCTGATCGTCTTAAATAATGCCGTGGAGAAATTATTGAACTTGATTTTATACAGTCTATGGACGTGACATAACCCTAGTGATTACTGATAGACTGTCTCAGTGTCACCTGGGAAAAAACAATCATGTTTTAGAAAAGAGAAAAAAAAACATCCACTTTCAAAGCTGCTTCATAGTAACGAGGACCTTGATAGAAATGTAGTGGAATAAAAAGTATGATATTTGTCTTTCAAATGTAGTGAAGTTAAAGTCATAAGTTGCCAAAAAAAAAACACTCAAGTAAAGTACAGATAGATACTCAAAAAGTGTACTTACAGTAAGTACAGTACTCAAGTAAATGTACTTTATTACTGTCCGCCTCTAGAAATATCAGAAAATATGTCACTCAGATCCGCAATGTATTTTGTATTTAAAATGCAAGTTTTTCAACACGAGAAGATAAACTTCATCAAGCCAATGTGTGATCTTTTTTATTACATCAACACATTCACAAACAAAAAGTGCCCAAATTTATCAAAAAATTTATCAAAACAATTCATCGATTTCCTTGCGAGTGACATATAGAGATTAATGTCACGGTTTTGATTCTCCATTTCCCAGATGTAGCTCATATGAAAAATTTGAGTGGTATATTTCCTTGTTTCCATATAATAAAAAACATTATTCATGTCTTCAAGCCATGTACATATGTATGCACCATGGCAGGTACTACTTGCTTTAATAATAAAGTTACAGATGCATTAAAAGTGTAAAGAATTAAGAAGTAAATTACTATTAGTTAGGTGGCATGGTGGCACTGTCGCCTCACAGCAAGAAGGTTCTGGGTTTGAGCCCAGCGGCTGGCGAGGGCCTTTCTGTGTGGAGTTTGCATGTTCTCCCCATGTCTGCATGGGTTTTCTCTGGGTGCTCCGGTTTCCCCCACAGTCCAAAGACATCCAGGTTCAGGTAATTGGTGGCTTTAAATTGACCATGGGGTGAATGTGAGTGTGAATGGTTGTTTGTCTCTGTCAGCCCTGTGATAACCTGGCGACTTGTCCAGGGTGTACCCTGCCTCTTGCCCATAGTCAGCTGGGATAGGCTCCAGCTTGCCTACGACCCTGTAGGACAGGATAAGCAGCTACAGATAATGGATGGATGACTATTAGTTTGCCTATGGCATGCATGGCTCTACAAATCACTTGTTTGACTCACAGGATTTGTAAACAAAATATCATAACAAATAACTGATGATAACATTTTTATGATATACAGGCAATAAAAAAGAAGGCAAACAGCTGTGCATGCTAATGTTTTCAGAACATTGGTTGATTCTAATGGCCAGAGGTGGAAAAACCCGGGTGCAGAAAGTAAAAACCCTGCCACATTTTTCATCTCATCTCATTATCTCTAGCCGCTTTATCCTTCTACAGGGTTGCAGGCAAGCTGGAGCCTAACCCAGCTGACTACGGGCGAAAGGCGGGGTACACCATGGACAAGTCGCCAGGTCATCACAGGGCTGACACATAGACACAGACAACCATTCACACTCACATTCACACCTACGGTCAATTTAGAGTCACCAGTTAACCTAACCTGCATGTCTTTGGACTGTGGGGGAAACCGGAGCACCCGGAGGAAACCCACACGGACACGGGGAGAACATGCAAACTCCACACAGAAAGGCCCTCGCCGGCCCCGGGGCTCGAACCCAGGACCTTCTTGCTGTGAGGCGACAGCGCTAACCACTACACCACCGTGCCGCCCCCTGCCACATTTTTGCTCCAGCCAATTCAATGAACCAGCTGATCCTAATTACCACATCCCCTAAGCCAGGTTGATGAGCTAATTGGTGAAATCACCTGTGTTGAGAGCACAGGCAGAAGGAAAACCTAAGCAGGACTTTTACTTTGTCAATCCAGTTTTTCCACCTCTGCTAATGGCAACGTCTTAGTGTGCCATTTTGGCATCTTCTTTCATTTAGGCCATGATTTTGAAGCCAACCTTAAAGGAAAATGCATTTATTCTAAATGACCCCCTTTTATTTATTAATTTTATTATTATTTTTAAACTGTATTTAATTATTTATTTTCCTAGAGACAATCAAGGCTGTAACTAGAATATTATTTACTGGATCGACAGTGTTAAAATTAATGTTGCAAAACTCAGCTTTAATGAATAGCTGTGCTCAAGCAAATGAAAAAGTGCACCTCAACATCCTGTTGTATTTCTGCACAAATGACATGTGAAAGCCCAAAGATGATATTCCTTTCACACTGAACAACACAGTTGTTATGCCACAATTATGGGCTTTGGAGTGTATTTGCATGTTCTTTTGGAGTGTGGAAGCATTTCCACATCCTAAGCTCTAAGAGCTCTTTTAATTTATTGATTTCATTGTTCTTTTCTCGGCTGCAGCCACCCTCGTATTTGCATTATACAAAGCCAAGCTTGCTTTAGCAAAAAGAAAAACTCTGTTAGAGAACACATTCAGTTCTGAGGTCAATGTGTTCCAGCATTGTGAAAACCACCTGGCAGAGTGAATTTTAGTTTTATGAACCTCATTTTCTAAAGAGTTGCTAAGTTTTATGACCCTTATTTTATCAATGTGCTGTTGGATGACAATGTGTTCTTAATACTCACTGATATGCCTTTGTTAAGAAGCAAAAGTTATATATATATATATATATACAGAGGTGGAAAAACTGGATTGACAAAGTAAAAGTCCTGCTTAGGTTTTCCTTTTGCCTGTGCTCTCAACACAGGTGATTTCACCTATGGAGCACTTGCATGTGACGTCACAGCCGATCCAGATTGTGACAGACGCCATCTTGTCGGTCAAATGCCATATTTCCGCCTTCTACTTCTACTTCTGCTTCTACCTTTTCTTCTGGAAAACCCTACTATATACAATTCTACTACAATGGCTGCGGCTACAAGCTCTCCCTACCTGTGCACGTTTTTTATGTTTTTTGTGTGTATTTTTGCGTGTTGTTCGTCTGTACCGGACTTCAACATCCACTACAACCATATGGACTTACTGGACATTGGTTTCCAGCAGAAAATGATGGTTTGTAGCGATTTCCATCGCATGCACAGCATTCCGGACGAGATAGCGAGACCAGCGGGGTCTCCGTGGATTGTTATTGGAAGCAAAGCGAAGGAGGCAGCACCGGGAGAGGAAGCAAAAGCGAGGCTGCAGAGCCGGCCTGTTGACTAAGCTCAGAAAACAACCACTCAAATCTCCACTGCTAAGACTCTACCTCTCCAACGCCAGATCCATGGTAAACAACATGGACAATTTGGAATTACAGCTGGAATTACCTTATTCTATTCTCTCATCAGCTGGTCAGTGCTATACTCAATACTTAAGTGACTTACCCATCCAATGAGGATTCTTGTTTACAAGATGCCACATCTGAGTCGCTGACAAATCCTGAATTTCTGTAAAGATAACTGTCCAGAGATTTATAAGCATGCAGTGCTTCACCACTGAACAGCGAGAGAAAGTCAATGAGGTAATTATACACGTCCGGGTATTCTGCTGGCAGTTCAAAATCTGGTCGTGAAAACTCCGTCCGGTAAGCCATAAGGGTCACTAATCTGTAGATTGTTTATTTTAGACATATATCTAGTTATCTGTTCATTAGAAAAATGAGCCGTGTAGTCCGTCGGTTGAAATTGATCCATTCTGTACACGAGTGCAGCAGTATTCAGCTGTGTTTTTTACCGACAAGATGGCAGCTGTGTACTTTCCGGTCACGTGACTGCAAGATCTCTATTAGCTCATCAACCTGGCTTAGGGGATGTGGTAATTAGGATCAGCTGGTTCATTGAATTTGCTGGAGCAAAAATGTGGCAGGGTTTTTACTTTCTGCACCCGGGTTTTTCCACCTCTCTCTCTCGCTATGTTCACACTGCAAGGCTTAATGCTCAATTCCGATTTTTTTGTGAAATCCGATTTTTTTGTGAGGTCGTTCACATTAACAAATATATGCGACTTGTATGTGATCCTCAGTATGAACGAAAAGCGACCTAAAAGTGTTCCGCATGCGCATTGCAGGATACGACGACGTCACACGCAGTGAGCATGGCCAGTGTTTACGGAAGTAAAACCGCCCGGTTGCGGTATGACCCATCCAATCTAGCTTGAATAGCTGTATCCCCCCAAATGGAAATCAGCTCCCTAACCTTTGCGTCCTTCCATTGAGAAGATTCAGAACCTTCACAGCCCGAAGCGTCCCTCGCATTGATGTCATGCGCAGGGGCGCAGATACGTTTTTTGAACTGGGGGGGACAAAAAACTGGGGGGGACAAAGCTGCCAGCAAACCAACCCCAACCCCGATATGCCTGTCAAACTTGTTGTGGGTTACCATAGCAACCAAGCTCGAGCTCGCAACCTGTGCAGTCTGCGCAGCTCAACCAACCGAATATCAGTCTTTGTTTTGTTTTATGTGAATTGTTGCAACTATGTATATACTGCTGTGCACCTCAATAAACCAAATGGTAATTAGTCTTTTGATTTTTCCGTGAGGTTTGCCTTATGCAAAGAAAGACAGCATAGACGTTTTTTCCTCCCTATAAGTGGGGGGGACTGAACGAGGTGAATTTAAATCTGGGTGGGACGAGTCCCACCCTCTATCTGCGCCCGTGATTATGCGCCATGTTGTTGTAACTTTTTTTGAGAGACCCGCCGCCTACTTCAGCGCAGAATAGTGACGTTTGTGGCTTGTTGATGACGTGTAAGTTGGATGAATGCGACCTGGCGGTTCAGACTGAAGTCGCATATGAAAAGAGCGGATAGGAATCGGAATTAGGACCACATATCCAAACGGCCTGGGTCGGATTTGAAAAAAACGGATCTGTGTCGCTCATATTGTCAATAAAAGATCGAATACAGGTCACATATGGGCGAAAAGATCGGATTTGAGTCACTTCAGCCTGCAGTGTGAACGTAGCCTCTCTCTCTCTCTCTCTCTCTCTCTCTCTATATATATATATATATATATATATATATATATATATATATATATATAATATTTTATATATTTATTTATTTACATGACAAAATGCACATCAAGTGGGCCTGTACAAATGATTACTCAGCCACTATATGAGCCATTTTGTTATTTATTCAGTATTAGTTTACAATGGCTGTCACGTCTCCGTTTGTCACAGGCTTGCTGGGATTCTGATGATTGCTTAGGTAAGTCCCCATGGCATAAACTGAAAGTCTGTTATCTGCATGCTACATTCAGTGCAATTGACAGGGGTGCAATCAGAGACATGCTCAAGATGATTGCTTCTGCTTTTTACAAACATCCACTTTTTTTAAGAGGGGGAAATTGGTAGAATTTATATTCATGGGAGTATATAAACATTAACTAAAGACAAGCTGGACAGGCTGGTTCAGACCAGTATACACCGATCAGCCATAACATTAAAACCACTGACAGGTGACGTGAATAGCACTGATTATTATATCCACATTCACTGGATATGAGCAATCATGTGCTCTGATTGGCTACTTTATTACTAGGCTATCAGCTCATATACGGTGAGTAGAGAAAAATAAAATGGCAGAGCATGTTGCTGAACAAACCAAGGAAAAAATAAAAAAATTCTGCTTGAAAACAACCCCCCCCATACAAAAAAAAAAATCCAAAAAACCCCCAACAAAATATGGAATGAAAGTATTTGATGGTAAGAATGTGTCTCTTATTTTTCAAAAATTATTATTATTATTATTATTATTATTATTATTATTATTATAACATTTTTTTTTACAATAGACTGGTTCAAAAGCTCAAAGAAGTTTGAAAATTGCATAATTGAAATGTCCAAGGAAGAATTAAATAAATGTCTAAAACTATTCTATACCTCGGTATGACAGCAAGATGGCACTTTCTACAAAAAACAAACAAAAAAAACCTCACTAAAGTCAATTCATACAGCCATCGATAGGTTTTCAAGAAGTCCAGCTAAACAGAAATTATTTTATCAGACATTTTGTAGAAAGTTTTTATTTATCAAATTTGCAAAAAAATTACAAATAAAAATGTTCTGTTTTTCAAAATCCAGTCAATGTAGATCTCATAGAACAATTATATATAATTGTGGAATGTGATTGTGGATATAATAAAATTATAATTAACAATTATTCCACTTAATCAATGCCCCGCACCGTGTCAGTTATCAGCTCATCTACGACTCGATTTTGTGGAATAATTGTGAATTATTGAGTTACAATGGCATGTGCAAATAGGTAAGATATATTAAGGCAGCAAGAGAACAGTCAGTTCTTGAAGTTGATGTGTTGAAAGCAGAAAAAATGGGCAAGCATAAGGATCTGAGTGATTTTGACAAGGGCCAAATTTTGAAGGCTAGATAACTAGGTCAGAGCATCTCCAAAACGGTAGTTTTCTTGTGCGGCAGTTTTCTTGTGCAGGCAGTGGTATTCTCTAATGGCAATGGCCTCTTTCAGTCACACTGCAAAGATTTTTTAGGAATGGTTTGAGAACTTGGCCTCCAAATTCCCCAGATCTCAGTCTGATTGAGCATCTGTAGGATGTGCTGAACAAACAAGTCTGATCCATGGAGGCCCCACCTCACAACTTGCAGGGCATAAAGGATCTGCTGCTCACATCTTGGTGCCAGAAAACACAGGACACCTTCAGAGTCTAATGGAGTCCATGCCTCAACAAATCAGAGCTGTTTTGGTGGCACAAGGGGGACCGACACAAAATTAGGCAGGTGGGGTTATTTTAATGCCTGTAAGCAGCATACTGTCTAACTGCACAGAGTCTGACCTAGTATCAGTAAGAACAATGTTTATAAATCATATTTGCCAATATTTCTTGGTCCTATTTTGTATTTATTTTCACTTCTCTGTTTTTAATTTGCATTAGGTAGCAATGTCATCGTATAATTATCCTTGTTATTTGTTTGTAGTTACTGGAGCTATGCTTTTAGTCCTGGCAATTAAAAATTGTGAGTTATTATTCAGGCATCAGTATCTTGAGAGTTGCCTACATGGTATTTTTATTTATTTATTTTTAACAACCAATCTGGCCTGGAATCTCCCTTTTTAGAGATTACATTTTCTTAAAGTTGTTATCAAGAGTGAACCATTTGACAATCATCAGAAATTACACTTCCACCTGCATTTATTTTGCCAGAACAGACTTCAGCCTATTTGACTCTTCCTTTCATTTTTATTTTTATTTTTATTTTTTTAAAGCTAATGCTTTAAAGAAAAACTCCACCCTGAGACCTGCTGGCAGTGTTCTTACTGATTCTGGTGTGTTAGATATAAAGTCTCACGATGTGCAGGTAGTCAAATGGCATTGCGGGTAATTTAGCAAACTGTTATCCAAAGTGAAAATAGACCTGTTGACTAAATAAGTTTAAACTAAAAAAAAAAAAAGGCTAGTCACATGTTAATTAGAAAGTTTAATGTTTGTTTATGATATGTTTTGATTATTGCATTTTTAATTATTTTTTTATTTTATTTTTTTAAATATCTTCTTTACTGTTTGGAATAAAGCAATCAATCAATGTGTAAGTTGTTGGTAGTGATTTTTTTTTTAGAGTTTGTCATATTAATTTGATGGGTTTATGTCACTAATTTGGAGGGTACCGTATGTCTCAGCTCCAACTTAGCACTGTCCATCAAGACTCATTTATTTTTGCTATTTTTAAAATAACGATCAGAAACAGATTCCACTGTGCTCAGTTCTATAACAATACATCACTGTCCAGCATGGCTCAGTATGTAATTAAGAACCATATGCTCAGAAATCCTTATTATTCAATAAAAATGCCATGTATTTCAACAAAGATTGATGTGCTTAAGCCCTGCATGCCCTAAACGCAAACTATCACACACTTGTTAATAATGTGCAATAAGTAATTCCTTGATAACTTATGATAACGATGCAATATGTTTTATCCAATATAATACCATGTAATGTCCTGTATAACCTTTATAACTAATAATAACTGCTATTAAATTATGAAGCAACTATCAAATTTATTAAAAATGCTACCATAGCTGTTGAATTCTAAAATCTGAAGGTGTAGACGTGTGAATTTTCTATGACAGCATGGCTCTGACAGCAATTCAGACTGCAACTTTAGTGATAGGTTTATATTAAATGTGCTCATTTCAAAACTGTGGCAGCGGGGGCGTGGTCAAGCGCCGGTCTGTGACAGGAGGGTGGAGCCGGGGAAGGTGAGTGGCAGAATCGCGACACCTGAGGATAATTAACCTGTTTGTGTGTGTTTTTTCCCAGTAACCGCTCCCTATTTAAGGAGGCAGAGAGAGAGGAGAGGGAGCGCAACCCGGGACCAGACGAGTGCGTGTGTGTATGAATGAATAAGATTATTAGACTGAAAAGTTATAAAAATAAATCACCTTGTCTGCCTCCAAACGCTGTCCTGCCGTCCTCTGTGCTCCACCCACACTCGATACTCGCTACAGTGGTGCCGAAACCCGGGAAAAGGTGGAGCACCAACACAGCAGCCCCATGGAATCCTCCCCGTTCGCGGACTTGGTCCACGCCCTCGCCACGGCCGCGGGCTCGTCTCCCTCACCGTGACCAAGATGGGCCCGCAGGATGACCCCGAGGCTTTCATCACATTGTTCGAGCAGGTCGCCGAAGCCTCGGGGTGGCCGATGGAGCAGCGCGCGGCGCGCCTCCTCCCCCTCCTGATGGGAGAGGCGCAGCTGGCCGCACTACAGCTCCCCGCCGATCGCAGGCTGGCCTACGCCGACCTTCGCCGGGCTGTCCTCCAGCGCGTGGGGCGCACGCCGGAGCAGCAGCGCCAGCGCTTCTGCGCGCTGCGGATGGAGGAAGTCGGCAGCCCGTTCGCGTTCGGCCAGCAGCTCCGGGACGCCTGCTGGCGGTGGCTGAGGACCGAAGATCGCGACGCCGAGGGAATCATCGACCAGGTGGCGCTGGAACAGTTCATCGCCTGCTTACCAGCTAGAACCGCGGAGTGGGTCCAGTGCCACCGCCCGGCGTCGCTGGATCAGGCCGTGGGACTGGCGGAGGATCATCTGGCGGCTGTTCCGGCAGCAGGACAGCGGACGACAGCATCTTCTTTCTCCTCTTCTCTCTCTCTTTCTCCCCCCCTCCTCCCGTGTCCCGTCCTCGCCCCATTCCCCCACCGCAGAGGCGGGGGCCGGCTCCACCCCAGCCGGCCCGCCGCACCCGTGGTGCCCTCCCGTTTCTCCCTTCTGTGTCTGTCTCTCCCCCTCCTCAGGTGAGTGAGCCCCAGAACACAGCTGCAGAGGGAAGGCCCGGGCCGGTTTGCTGGCGCTGCGGGGATCCGGGCCACCTGCAGCAACAGTGTGCAGCGATGGAAGTGGGGGCGGTGGTGCGGATCCCCGACGCGCCAGAGGCTGCCCTCGATCGGGCCGGAGCGTATCGCATACCGGTAAGTGTACAAGGGGCTACATATCAGGCGTTGGTGGATTCAGGTTGCAATCAGACCTCGATCCGCCAAAGCCTGGTGCAAGACGAGGCATTGGGAGGAGCACAAGGGGTGAAGGTGTTGTGTGTGCACGGGGATATTCACAGCTACCCGTTGGTGTCAGTCCACATACATTTCAGAGGGGAGAAATCGATAGTGAAGGCGGCGGTTAATCCTCACCTTACCCACTCTTTGATCTTGGGGACTGATTGGCCGGGATTTCGGGGTTTAATGGCACGCCTAATAAAGAGTGGGTCCTGCCGGTTAACAGAGGAGGGTCCCGGTGTCGCTTTGGCTGGAGCTGCGGGCGCAGAGCCGTCTATGTCATCTCCGCGACAGAGTGAGGAGCCACCGGCCCCTCCTCTTTCTATTGGGGAATCCCTCGCGGATTTCCCACTGGAACAATCGCGAGACGAGACTCTGCGACACACGTTTGACCAAGTGAGAGTAATCGATGGTCAGACGCTCCAGCCGGGTGCCACCCCCTCCTTCCCCTATTTTTCCATTTTGAAGGATAGGTTATACCGAGTGACGCAGGACACTCAGACGAAAGAGCGAGTCACCCAATTGCTAATTCCAAAGAGCCGCCGGGAATTGGTATTTCAGGCGGCTCACTTTAATCCCATGGCTGGACACCTCGGGCAGGATAAGACACTCGCCCGGATAATGGCCCGATTCTATTGGCCGGGGATTCGCGGCGACGTCCGTAAGTGGTGTACGGCGTGCCGCGAATGCCAGTTAGTAAATCCGGTGGCCATTCCAAAAGCGCCCTTGCGCCCCCTACCATTAATTGAGACCCCATTCGAAAGAATTGGGATGGATCATGTCGGGCCATTAGATCGGTCAACACGAGGGTACCGCTTTATATTGGTTCTGGTGGACTATGCAACGCGATACCCGGAAGCGGTGCCTCTTCACAATATCTCAGCACGCAGTATTGCGGAGGCCCTCTTCCACGTCATCTCCCGGGTTGGAATCCCGAAAGAGATTCTGACTGACCAAGGCACCTCGTTTATGTCACGAACACTGAGCGAACTGTATGGGCTACTGGGTATTAAGCCGATCCGCACCAGCGTTTATCACCCACAGACGGACGGTTTAGTTGAACGGTTCAACCGCACCCTCAAGAATATTATCAAAAAATTCATAAGTGAGGACGCACGTAACTGGGATAAGTGGCTCGAACCCTTGTTGTTTGCAGTGCGAGAGGTCCCCCAAGCCTCCACGGGGTTCTCCCCGTTTGAATTATTATATGGGCGTAAGCCGCGTGGCATCTTAGATGTACTGTGGGAAAATTGGGAGGAGGGACCTTCACTGAGCAAAAACGAAATTCAGTACGTTATGGATCTGCGCGCAAAACTCCACACGCTCACCCACCTAACTCAGGAGAATTTGCGGCAGGCCCAGGAACGGCAAGCCCGCCTGTACAACAAGGGCACGCACCTTAGAGAGTTCACTCTAGGAGATAAGGTACTCGTCCTGTTGCCCACGTCGAGCTCCAAATTAATCGCCAAGTGGCAAGGACCCTTTGAGGTCACACGGCGAGTCGGGGACGTCGACTATGAGGTTAGGCGAACGGACAGGGAGGGGGCGCTACAGATCTACCACCTCAATCTACTGAAACGCTGGAACGAGGAGGTCCCCGTGGCGTTGGTGTCGGTAGTTCCGGAGAAGGCGGAGCTGGGGCCGGAGGTCCAAAAAGGGTCATTGGCATCACGTACCTCTCCGGTCCCCTGTGGAGACCACCTCTCCCCGTCCCAACTCACGGAGGTCGCCCAGTTGCAGGCCAAGTTTTCGGATGTGTTCTCGCCCCTGCCCGGTCGCACTAACCTCATAGAACACCACATAGAGACGCCCCCGGGGGTGGTAGTGCGGAGCCGTCCTTATAGATTACCCGAACACAAAAAAAAGGTGGTTCGGGAAGAACTTCAGGCCATGCTCGAAATGGGCATCGTCGAGGAGTCCCACAGTGACTGGAGCAGCCCGGTGGTCTTGGTTCCCAAGGCCGACGGCTCGGTCCGGTTCTGTGTGGACTATAGGAAAGTCAACGCGGTGTCTAAATTTGATGCGTACCTAATGCCTCGTATTGATGAGCTGCTCGATCGACTAGGCACGGCTCGCTTTTACTCGACACTGGATTTGACGAAGGGATATTGGCAGATCCCCTTGACTCCATTATCCCGGGAAAAAACGGCCTTTTCCACACCGTTCGGCTTACACCAGTTCGTCACACTTCCTTTTGGGCTGTTTGGGGCGCCCGCTACGTTTCAGTGGCTGATGGACCGGGTCCTCCGGCCCCACGCCACCTATGCGGCCGCGTATCTAGATGATATCATCATTTATAGTAATGATTGGCAGCGGCACCTACAACACCTGAGGGCCGTCCTTAGGTCGCTGAGGCGGGCGGGACTCACTGCCAACCCAAAGAAGTGTGCGATTGGGCGGGTGGAAGTACGGTATCTGGGCTTCCACTTGGGCAACGGGCAGGTGCGTCCCCAAATTAATAAGACAGCAGCGATTGCGGCCTGTCCGAGGCCCAAGACCAAAAAGGGGGTGAGGCAGTTCCTGGGGCTGGCTGGCTACTACCGTAGGTTTATACCTAATTATTCGGACGTCACCAGCCCGCTGACTGACCTCACTAAAAAGGGGGCGCCAGATCCGGTCCAGTGGATGGAGCAGTGCCAGCGGGCTTTCTCTGAGGTAAAGGCTGCACTGTGTGGGGGGCCACTTTTACACTCCCCTGACTTCTCTCTCCCTTTTGTGTTGCAGACCGATGCGTCGGACAGAGGGCTGGGGGCCGTTTTGTCCCAGCAGGTGGAGGGGGAGGACCGCCCGGTCCTGTACATCAGCCGGAAGCTGTCAGTGCGTGAGGGGCGCTACAGCACAATTGAAAAAGAGTGCCTGGCGATTAAGTGGGCGGTCCTCGCCCTCCGTTACTACCTGCTGGGGCGCTCTTTCACTCTCTGTTCGGACCACACGCCCCTCCAGTGGCTCCACCGCATGAAGGATGCCAACGCGCGGATCACCCGTTGGTATCTGGCACTCCAACCCTTCAACTTCAAGGTGGTCCACAGGCCGGGGGCGCAGATGGTCGTGGCGGACTTCCTCTCCCATCAAGGGGGGGGAAGTCGGCTGCGGGCCGGACGAGCGCCCGGCCTGAGTCGGGCGGTGGGGGTATGTGGCAGCGGGGGCGTGGTCAAGCGCCGGTCTGTGACAGGAGGGTGGAGCTGGGGAAGGTGAGTGGCAGAATCGCGACACCTGAAGATAATTAACCTGTTTGTGTGTCTTTTTTCCCAGTAACCGCTCCCTATTTAAGGAGGCAGAGAGAGAGGAGAGGGAGCGCAACCCGGAACCAGACGAGTGCGTGTGTGTATGAATGAATAAGATTATTAGACTGAAAAGTTATAAAAATAAATCACCTTGTCTGCCTCCAAACGCTGTCCTGCCGTCCTCTGTGCTCCCACCCACACTCGATACACGCTACAAAAACATTATCATTTCTGCACTGCAAAAACTGTTGCCTAGATCTAACTCAATAAAAATAAGGCAACATTTTCCAACCACTTTTTGTAAGTTTAATCAACTAATGGTATTTTTGAGTACGGAGAACTTAATAATATGCATTTCGATGTATGCAAAAAGATTAAGTTGCGTTTACAGAAAAAGCCAAGAAATTGAGTAAAATCAGTGTAAAAAAAAAACATCAGCATATTAAACACACAAGACTTAATTAAAATAAGTAACATTTAAATGAAAAATAATTTTTGTACTCTATTTTATTAATTTTGACAAATTCACCCTTTCTTTGTTTTGAAAATGGAAACTGCTTAAAATAGTTAGCATAATAATAAAAAAATCAAGACATATCAAATTCCAACCTTTATTAAATCATTACCATATCAAAACACACTCAAAAAAATGTTCTATTGGATTTAATTAAAAAAGTTATGTCAAGTGGTTCCACGAAACTGTGTTGCATAGCTTCTAAGATACTGTATTCTTTAATTTGAGCTCAATGAAATGCAGTAAATCATACACGAGTGAGTTGAGTATATTCAAAGTAACTTGGTTAGTTCATCTGTATTAAATAATCTTATGTTGAATCAAATTAACGCTGTTCGATTCAATCAATTAACCTTTCACAGATAAGTAAAACACAGTCAAGCTAATATACTTTAAAGTAACACAGTTGTGTGGAACCATACTTGACATAACATTATGTAAATTCACACAAAACACAGTATTCTTGTGTAAATCCAAGTAAATAAGCTGTAGAAGGAAACACCATTTTCAAAATAAACCTGCATTTATTCAGCCGTGTATATTGATTTAAACAATTTCAGTTAAACTGAATATTTCGTTTCTTTACACACAACAGTTCAGAAATACACAATTTTCAGTTCCATGAGCGGAACATCATTGCACAGCAAATTTCTCTGAAGGAACTCAAGGAGGTACGGCATCAACAGAAGGACAAACGTTGTTAATGCTGAATGAAATATGCGTTTTATTTAGAAAGGTTGTATTGATTTAATGACATGTTGTTGAGTTAATATAAAGAAGTCTTAATCATAATTGTAATAAAGCAACTGACTTAATTACACCTTAAAAAGTGACTTTGGTTAATCCAACAAAAGAGGATTCTATAACACCAGCAACAGAGTGAGTTCATTTTTTTCAGTGTAAGTGCAAGCTGACAGTCATGTCTGACTGCCTAGGCTTGTTCTTACGTTGTTGCAGGTGGGCGGGTCGTGACGTTTTACGTCTGATGTAAACGTTTAAACTGAGTTTTGTTAAATCAATTTATGTTGAAGTCCAATAAAATTAATTTTATCACATAAAAAAGTAAGTTACGAAAATATTCACACTTTTTACTTATTGATAACTCAAACTAAAAAAGAAAAATAAATTGATTTATTGGAATAAATATACTTTTAAAAATAAAGTAAAATGGACAATAGGGTGCATCAGTTGCCCCCTAAAAATGAAAAGTTCCTCTGATCATGACACATTTTTGTTTTTATGTTCCTTTTGGTAAGAAAACACACTGGGTGAAATATTTTGACAAAATTCAAAAGTTTAATGGTGGCACCAGGAGCTCAAAGTTATGGAAAAAGCTGCTATTTTATGACTTTTATGACAAAATTTCGATCACTTTTCATGAAACATTATGGCACCTTATAGAGTATACCAAATATCTTAGATACACATTTTTAGTACATATTCTAAATATATTATCAAGCACAGTTTGAGTTTTAGCTGTTCATTGAATCATTGTTCAACTACTTTTAAACAATACAAATGTATTATGAATCACATTAATGCTTCTCAATCCCTTGCAAAGGTTCTTAACATGATCTATGGGTCACAAGAAATCAATAAATGGAGTCCAACATTGTGATTCAAACCTTACGCGAAAACATAAAATAAGTGTTTTTTGGCAAAAAATGAACCTCATGGTGCCACCATTAGACTTTTGAATATGGTCAAAAAATTTTACAGGATGTCTTTATTGGTGAAAAGGAACACCCAAACAAAAATTCATCAGATTTTATGAAAGTGAGGGCAACTGATGCACTCTAATGGACGATACCACTGAAAGACTTCTTACAGGGTGTAGCAACAACTCATTCACAAGATCTTGTATGGAAGATGTTCCACATGAGGCTAAGAATAAATAAAAAAAATTTTGTTTTATAAAATACTATTTAACAAAGAAAACAAGAATGCAATTCATGATATGGGAAGCTTTGTATGTGGAGACATTTGTTTAGCATTTATCAAAGGAACCTTCAGTGTGGGCACTTTAATCATCACTGTGGTAAAAGAGGAATAAACCCTTTGGAATGTGCAATTATAGGAAAATAATCCACTTCTGGGTGTTAACACACCAGTCATAACAGCGCACTTTGTCATTGTTTTATTCCTTACTGCTTTAATAAACAAACAAACAAACAAACACTGAGCATTTTATCATTTTGTGCATCTGAAAAATGCTACTCACGCAGTATGTAGCCCTTAACTTCCTATCCTTGCATGGTTAAGTATGTGTCTTTAGTATGGATATTTTAAAACAAAACTCCTGTTTTGGTTGTTGTTTATGTATATTTTTTTTCAAACTTCAATAATGTGCTATAGTATGTGATCTCATCTCATTCTCATCTCATTATCTCTAGCCACTTTATCCTGTTCTACAGGGTCGCAGGCAAGCTGGAGCCTATCCCAGCTGACTACGGGCGAAAGGCGGGGTACACCCTGGACAAGTCGCCAGGTCATCACAGGGCTGACACATAGACACAGACAACCATTCACACCTACGGTCAATTTAGAGTCATCAGTTAACCTAACCTGCATGTCTTTGGACTGTGGGTGAAACCGGAGCACCCAGAGGAAACCCACGCGGACACGGGGAGAACATGCAAACTCCGCACAGAAAGACCCTCGCCAGCCACAGGGCTCGAACCCGGACCTTCTTGCTGTGAGGCGACAGCGCTAACCACTACACCACCGTGCCACCCCGCTATATGTGATTAAGCCATAAATATATTACTCTTCTTCTTTTGGCTGCTCCCATTAAGGGTTGCCACAGAAGATCTGTTCCGCATAGGTTTTATGCCCGGATGCCCTTCCTGACGCAACCCTCACCAATCTACCTGGGTTTGGGACCGGCACTAAGTCTGCACTGGCTTGTACAATCCCAGTGGCTGGGTATTTTACCTAATCTGCCTGTCTTTGAATTGTGGGGGAAACCCGGAGCACCCAGAGGAAACCCATGCAGACACAAGGAGAGCATGCAAACTCCAAACAGAAAGGCCCCCACCAGCCATGAGGTTCAAACCCGGAGCCTTCTTGCTGTGAGACAACAGTGCTAACCACTACACCACTGTGCCACCAATCCATATATCCATAAATATATTACACTGCAAAAAATTAAACTAATAGTGCCTTGAAACTTATAATAAAGGACTTAAATAAAGAATGTAAAATATCATTCAGTTTACCTGAAGCACTCAGGGATAACATTTTATATGCAAATAATTTTAGTATAATTATAATTATGTAAGAATATGAGCTGTTTTGTGATTTAAATATGTTATGCACTTATGATCATGGACACATACACATAGAACTACAACAGAGTTGTTAAAGAATGCAGGCATTTATTTCGTCTTAATTAACCCATAACAAAAATGACATATGAATGTTGTTTCCCAGTGAGCAAACTTTACAAGAGTGCTTTTATGCCATTCTTGGCAAGGTAACGGCTCAGGAAAGATTGTGAAGGATTAGTTCTCTCATTGTTCTTAGCAACAGTTAATCTATGCTTTGTCTTTCATCCTCATGAACTGACTCTAACACCAGCTGCAGATGGTGCTGCCTTTGTACATTTCAGTAATGCTCAAGATCATAAAACATGGAATGAATTGGCAAGCTAGTCAATAGGCGGCTCCATTGTGGTGCTGAGTACTGGTCCATTGTGTATTGTGTAAAAATCACAGGGGCACACTTCAAGTGGAAACAGAGGAAAAAGAGGAATTACATGAAGAGTTGGCTCAATAGCTTAATGGACACTAGTATTAATTAACTGGACAAGACTCCCTCTCTCTCTCTCTCTCTCTCTCTCCTAACTATGATGACCTAGTCTATGATCCAGAGCTGAATCTGATAAAGCTTGTTAATTGAGGTTTTTCACCTGACGTCACAGGGTCACGTGATGCCCCGGTGTCCGCCATTTTGGAGGTCAAGCTACATACTAACGCTGCAGACAGAGAGGGAGAACCAGCTTGGAAAAAAAAGTGTTACAGGCACCTAGAATAGATTAATTTGTCAGTAAGCACTCTATAAATAACCATGGTGTTTGCTTGTTGTGCTGTGGGCTGCCACAACAGACAGGGACAGCGTGCAGGACTCTCCTTTTACCGGTTTCCTACTGACTCAGACAAGAGGGCCAAATGGATTTTTTATGACGAATGAGCCCCCTAAAATAAATCATTTAATTTTTCCTGTTTTCCCTGTTCAAACTATGCCGATATTTTCGGGGGGTCCCTTTTTTTTCCCTTGGGGGGGGGGGGGGGGGGGGGTGCTTGCGCTTGTCTCAGAGCGCGGATCTCCAAACACATGAGAAGCCTATCTTACGCACATATCACGCGGACTCCACACCTCCACACATGCATCGCGTCTGAAGTCATAACTCATCAGGGGAAATCGTGTCCGCATTGGCATGTTCAAAAAACAACCTCGTGTCAACAATGATACCACACGCAAGAAAAGAAAAAACAGTCAGGCTACTCAACAACCAACCTGGCAGCAGCAGTTGTTGTCATGTAAACACAACACTTCGGATATGCAAATGCTTCCCGTTACACACGATTGCTATGTCAATAAACATCATTTTGCCAATATTTTAGAGACCCCCCAACATTTCCCAAATCATGTTTTTAAGGGATCTCATGTCTGTTTCAGGGGATCTCGGATCCCCCGAGTAACAAGACAGTGTTGTGAACATAGCCTACCTTGTACCGTTTCAAACTGCTGGGGTCATCCTTCATCAAATTGTTGACTTCTGTCGACAACCTTGGCTCCATACCAAGGCTGGGTACAGTGTTTGTGATAAAAGACAGATCCAATTTAACACAAATCACAGCTTACTTTCTTGTTAAAATGTGCAAAGGTCTCCACCATCTCATACCGCCTTGCACTGAAGGACTTAAGCATGCCGTCCAAAATGGCTGCATCACATGACTTGGTCACGTGGGTGAAAAACCTCAATTGAAACTGAAAGCTGCCATACTGGAGGCTAACAAAGATTACTACACTGACTTATTGAAAACAGTATTTTTTTATGGAAAAATAATTGGCCTTTCTGTTTTTCTGTCAAATTAACAGATTTAGCACAAGGGTTGACATTTAATACAAGGCAGTATTTAGGATGCTTGCTTGCTTGCTTGCTTACTTACTTACTTAATGGTTGACACCTGTGAATTGGACGAAAGTGAGGGAGAGTTGTGCAAACATCAGCCTCACTCTCTCGTCCTGAATCATCTGAGTCCAGTGGCAAGACATGATCAAGACAACTGGAGGTAACGCAGGATGCAGTGGAGGGCCAGCAGTGTGAGTCTGTCCCAATATGCCCTCAGCACTCCACAGTACTATTTCACATTATGGCCGATGACTCATGATAGAGCTCTTTTGCCCTTTGTTAGATCTTATTTTTCATCATGCTGAGTGTCATGCCACCCTCCTCACCTGCATGTGCTGGTGGGGGAGCCAGATTAGACACTGACTACCCACTCATGTGGCAGGTAGTACTGGGTTACATGTTACCAGTAGCAGAGACAGTTAGGCTGACCTGATTTAACTTAACGGTTACCATTTCATACAATACCATGTTCAACCTGTATTGTTTTAGATTCCCTTTATCCCCTTTGGAAACAAGGAAAAATGCTATGGAACTTCATGTGTACAATTGTACACATTATGTCTGAAGGGGTTACAGTATATAAATACCGTAAACCTGGCTTAAATAAACCAACAAAGTGCACATAAATATTTCATATTAATTTAAAACCACACACTCTACAACAAAAGCCACAGCCACAACCACACCTGATATAGCACTGCCCACACTGAGCATTAAACACCCCTCTATTAATGGTGTTAACCATCCTAACACCACCATGGACTCTAATACTCAAACCCATCCAATAAGTCTTTTCTGTACAGTCTTACCATCATGCTAGTGAATGTAATTTTGAGCATTTTTTTTAAACATTAGTTATGCATGATTACTTAGCTGGTTTTATCTCCATGACTCCATGCCATGATTCATGTTAGGATTTTTACTAATATTTTACATGCACACAAGAACTTTCACTATTCTTTCTATACAATAATCTAAAATTGACAATCCAAATTGACGATCCAAAGTTTTGCATGATTCACATTTTGAGCCAAATATAAATTAAAAAAAATGACAAACCCTGCAGTGCATTTGCTGAAAAGTATCTTCCTTTCCCCTTCTGACTGCCAGGTAGTGTGGCAAGCCTCTTATTTCATTTTGAATAATTTAGTAGGCTGTCTGCCCTTATTTTTTATTTTTTAGTCTCACACAAGCCGTGACAAGAAACCTGCATGCAACAGTCCACTGTGGTGAAATCTTAAGCTGATGTGAAGACTCAACCCCATCACTTTTGTAAAAGTTAATGAGTTTGTAAGCAGAGGGATTTACATTGGAGACATCTACTAACCAGCAGCGAGATTCTGATACATGCCACCAGAAGATGGCTAGCGGCAGAAGTAATCTGTGGAAAAAGCAACAGCCTCTGGTAAAATGTCAAGTAGGAACAGTGGGATATCAGCAATACATGTTCAGTCAGGCCTTGTTTTATTGTGTATGTCACAATAGCATTTCCTATATTGTACAAACATTTTGGTAGACACTACAAGGTGAAGTGTGTTTTGGCTGAACAAAGCTGGGTGTTCATAAGCTTCCTCATGCTGTCTGGTGTAAGGTCATGTGTAATGGACACAGTGCACCATGTCAGCTGGAGATGCACTGGACAGCATGTCAATAAGAGCAGGTCTAAAGCTTTCCCATAACAGCTACAGCTACAAGGTCAGCCATGATGCCAGTCCTCAACACATCCTTTCACTATTAACCCATCACTGCATCTTTTTAATACATTTTATACACTTTTAAATATCTCGTCTCGTCTTCTTCCGCTTTATCCGGGGCCGGGTCGCAGAGGCAGCAGTCTAAGCATGGAAGCCCAAACTTCCCTTTCCCCAGACACCTCGGCCAGCTCCTCGGGAAGAACACCGAGGCGTTCCCAGGCCAGCTGAGAGACATAGTCCCTCCAGCGTGTCCTGGGTCTTCCCCGGGGCCTCCTCCCGGGGGGACATGCCTGGAACACCTCCCCAGGGAGGCGTCCAGGAGGCATCCGAAAAAGATGCCCGAGCCACCTCAGCTGATTCCTCTCGATGTGGAGGAGCAGCGGCTCTACTCCAAGCTCCTCCCAAGTGACTGTGCTTCTCACCCTATCTCTAAGGGAGCGCCCAGCCACCCTGCGAAGAAAACTCATTTCGGCCGCTCGTATCCGCGATCTTGTTCTTTCAGTCATTACCCAAAGCTCATGACCATAGGTGAGAGTCGGAATGTAGATCGACCGGTAAATTGAGAGCTTCGCCTAGAACTGCCACCTTATTGTGGTGGAGGGGTTTGTGTGCTTGAATGATCCTAGGAGCTATGTTGTCGGGGGCATTATGCCCCTGTCAGGGTTTCCCAAGGCAGACAGGTCCTAGGTGACAGGCCAGACCAAAAGCAGTTCACCAAAACCCCTAATGGAGCAACAACCAAGGACAGAGATGTCGCCCAGTATGGCGCAGTCGGGGCCCCACCCTGGAGCCAAGCCCGGGGTTGGGGCTCGCATGCGAGCGCTTGGTGGCAGGGCCTTTACCCATGGGGCCCGGCCGGGCTCAGCCCGAAGAGGTGACGTGGGCCCGACCTCCTGTGGGTTCACCACCCACAGAGGTAGCAGTAGGGGGCTGGTGCAGTGTGGATTGGGTGGCAGTCGAAGGCAGGGGCCTCGACGACCTGATCCCCGGACACAGCGGCTAGCTGTTGGGACATGGAATGTCACTTTTAAATATATACTGTTCTATACAAATGAGAAAAAAATCTTCATTTTATGATTAACATAGGTTATTTATACTCATGAGAATTTTGGACAAATTGGATTAAACCAAATTATAACTGCTACAATATACCTAGCTAAATAAAATATGTAAGTATAATACAGTACTTGTCCAGGGTGTACCCCGCCTCTCACCCATAGTCAGCTGGGATAGGCTCTAGCTTGCCTGTGACCCTGTACAGCAGGGGTCTCCAAACTGATCCATAAAGGGCCGTGTGGCTGCAGGTTTTCATTCCAGCCATGCAGCAGCACACCTGATTTGGCTTATTCAATCAACTGACACACCCACCCTTTAATCACGGGTGGGTGTGGCTGCAAGTATTTGACTGTGTGAAGACAGTTCAGTTGATTGAATAAGCCAAATCAGGTGTGCTGCTGCATGGCTGGAATGAAAACCTGCAGCCACACGGCCCTTTATGGATCAGTTTGGAGACCCCTGCTGTACAGGATAAGTGGCTACACATAATGGATGGATGAATGAATGAATGAATGGAAGTATAATACAGTGTCTTGCAAAAGTATTACTCTCCCTTGGTGTTTGTCTGTTTTGTCACTTTACAAGCTGGAATTGATTTTTTTTTTGGGGGGGAGCACCACTTGATTTACACAACATGCCTACCACTTTAAAGGTGTTTTATTGTGACACAAACAATAATCAAGATGAAAAAAAAACCCCAGAAATCTGGAGTGTGCTGAGGTATTCACCCCCTTTCATATGAAACCTCTAAATAAGAGTTGGTCCAACCAATTAACTTCATAAGTCACATAATTAGTTGATTAAGATCCACCTATGTGCAAAGTGTCACATGATCTGTCACATGATGTCTGTATAAATCAACCTGTTCTGGAAGGACCCTGACACTGTAACACTACTAAGCAAGCAAGATAAAAACCAAGGAGCACTCCAAACATGTCAGAAACAAAGTTGTGGAGAAGTATAGATCAGGGTTGGGTTATAAAAAAATATCCCAAACTTTGAATATCCCATGGAGTACCATTAAATCCATTATAGCAAAATGGAAAGAATATGTCACCACAAGCCTGACAAGAGAAGGCCGCCCACCAAAACTCTCCAACCAGACAAGGAGGGCATTAATCAGAGATGCAACAAAGACACCAAAGATAACACTCAGTGCGTTTACATGCACATCCAAATCGAGCTACTGTCGGTAATCGAGCTAAAGGTCCCAGCAGGGGTGCCAGAGAAATCCAATCCTACATGCACACAAGGAAATCAAGCTATTGTGTGAGGTACATTGTGCACCCGAGCCACAGGTGGCGCTACATGCCCCATCATGTTGGTACACTTCCGGTTGTCGTCATGAAGAAGAGCTATTCAAGAGTATAAACAAAGTTATCAGTTCCGTTTTTTTTTTTTTTTGCTTACAATTTAACTTATGTCTTAATAAACACACAAAAAGTTCAATTGTTTTGTTTTTATTGACATTCTTCAGATGTTGGACATATACTGTATACACACACACACACACACACACACACACACACAAATACACTACTACTGTTGTCATCAGGGCCGGCTCTAGGTCTTTGACTGCCCTAGGCGAGATTGAGTTTTGGCGCCCCCCCCAAGAAAAAAACCCTCTAATAACATCTAAATAACACTTTAATCTAATCACTCTATTCTATTACTATTAAACAATGTACGGTGCATGGACAATAAACAAGAAGTCATTTTTATCTTTTTCATTATTGTTATTATTGTTATCATTATTAACATAAAGTGTCACAAAGTAAAATGACCACACAAATTCAATACATATCTCCATATAATGGGCAAAAACTCTTCCGCACCCTGTTCAAAGTGTAGTGCATGGACAATAAACAAGAAATTATTTTTAGTTTCTTTTTTACTATTAAAAGTTAAGTCATCTCTGAAGAATTAACAAATTAAATGAATAAAAAATTATACAATTCTAAATTGTGCAAACTTAAGCACCCTGTTAGGACATCAATGGGATGTATTTTCAAACTAAAGTGCTATTATGGGTACTTTGTTATTGAAGTCTATTGCTGTTTGCATTTAGTTAGCTAGGCAGACATTGATTCAGGCGTCTAAAATATTAATTTGCCACTATAATGGTTGATATGAGAGATTAAATCAGACTTACCTCTATACTTGGCTCTATTTGTTTCTTCCTGTAGCCTTCGTTTGTGCCCTTGCGCATGAGAGTTTGGATTTCTTCATTTAAGCACTTGTAGTCTGGGCTACTTTTTGCAGTGGATAGCCATTCTCATTCCCCGATGAACACCGCTCCCCCCGCCCCCCTTATAACCTATCATTGTGCATTTTTAGTAGGCATAAGGAAATCACCGACCACTACTGCGTAGGCTACACTTGTTTTTCAACCTTTTTGAGCCAGGGTGCACTTTTTTCAATGAAAAAATCTCAAGGCACATCACCAATAGAAAATGTTGACTGAAACTAAAATGCTATTGCCAATATTTACAATATACAGTCATTCTATAATTTTCCACGGTACACTTGGTGATCTCTCACGGCACACTAGTGTTCCACGGTACTAGAGTTCGGCAGCACAGTGGTTGAAAACACTGTACACCACTGATGCACTTGGTAACATCTCCATTCAATAACTCCATCCCTCCTTTTTGGTGGGGTTTTGGTCGCCCTTGGCGCCCCTAGGCACACTTTGCACTCTAGGCAATTGCCTAGGTCGCCTATAGCAATCGCCGGCTATGATTACATGGCCAAAACAGAGAATAGCCACAGATGCGCACTTGCGCGCCCGAAGACACACTATAGACAGGGCAAATCACTGTTGAGCGCTTATTGTTTCATGATTAACAACCACCACCACACCCCACCACACTTTTTTTGACAAATTGCACCCTGACTACATGCTTTGCTGTACAATTAAATTAGGCTAAGACATTATAATGCTGACTTGTTTTCAGAATAGTGGAAGTCATAATTTTTCTCCCCCCGTTTCTGCGCCCCTGGATGGATGCAGTGCCCTTAGCATTTGCCTATATTGCCTATGCCACGGGCTGGCTCTGGTTGTCATGCCGACCGAGGCTGTTGTGTTTCCCGCTTGTGGTCTCGTCACTCGTCACTTCCAGAAGGGAAGTAAGTAGCTCAACTACGTAGCTCGATAGGGTTACATGCACTAAGTAGCTCGGCTACAATCGCATAATCTAGGTTGCGTAGCTCGATTACAAGAAATCCAGTTCGGTTCGATTTCAGCTGAGCTAAGGTGTTTCCATGGCATTTAGAACTTCGATTTCAGTCTAGCTACGGCAGAAATTCGATTTTCTCTATGTGCATGTAAATGCACTGACTGAAGGAGCTGCAAAGATCTACAACAGAGATGGGAGTATCTGTCCAAAGGACCATTTTAAGCCATACACTCCACAGACCGAGGCTTTATGGAAGAGTGGCCAGAAAAAAAAACATTGCTTAAGAAAACACACATCCCAAACACATGGAAGAAGATTCTCTGGTCAAATGATAAGATAAGATAAGATAAGATAAGATAAGATAAGATAAGATAAGATAAGATAAGATAAGATAAGATAAGATAAGACTTTATTGTCTCCAAAGTGGAGAAATTCATCTTGGGCAAACGAGAGTCTGACATGAATACACATAAATCAAAAAACACATTTACACACTACAAAATAAAAACCACACTCACCCATACATAGACATACAATCAAAAATGCATTTACACACTACAAAAAAAAAAGACTAAAATTGATCTTTTTGGCCATCATGGGAAATGCCATGTGTGGCGCAAACCTGAGAACACCATTCCTACAGTGAAGTATGGTGGTGGCAGCATCATGCTATGGAGATGTGTTTCATCTGCAGGGACAGGAAAGCTGGTCAGGACTGAAAGAAAGCTGGATGACACTAAATATAGCACAATTCTGGAGGAAAACCTGTTCGAGTCAGCCAGAGGTTTGAGACAGGGACGAAGGTTCACATTCCAGCACGACAATGACCCTCAACATACTGGTAAAGCTACACTGGAGTGGTTTAAAGGGAAACATTTAAATGTCTTGGAATGGTCTAATCAAAGCCCAGACCTCAATCCAATTGAGAATGTGTGGAATAACTTGAAGATTGCTATACACCAACACAATCCATCTAACTTGAAGGAATTGGAGCAGTTTTGCCTTGAGGAATGGGCAAAAGTCCCTGTGGCTAGATGTGCTAAGCTAATAGAGAACATTCCCCAAGAGACTTGTAGTTGTAACTGCAACAAAAGGTGGCTCTATAAAGTATTGACTTTGGGGGTTGAATACCTATGCACACTCCAGATTTATGTTTTTTCATCTTAATTACTGTTTGTGTCACAATAAAACAACAATTTTCACCTTTAAAGTGGTAGGCATGTTGTGTAAATCAAATGATGCTAACCCCCCAAAAATCCATTTTAATTCCATCTTGTAATGTGGCAAAATAGGACAAACACAAAGGAGGATGAATACTTTTACAAGATACTGTACATAAAAACTCCTAACATAGACACAGTTAATCACTATTTTAATTTGTTTATTTTAAGCAGGGCTATCAAAGTGCTTCTGGGACTGTAGAAGGTTGATTTCTACAACCTCTACATTTATTACTGTAGTGCACAGTTACAGAATGACATACTCAAACAAAACAAAAAAACCCGAAACAATATCTAATTGAAGAACATCCACTATAAAGTATCAAATATCATTTTTATTATATTCATAGTTTTGCTATGGTGTCATCAAATGAAACACTACTGTATAACAACAAAGTGTTTGGGACATACTAGAGATGTGTTAGCTGTGATTAAGGAAATACTTCAGCAAACAAGATAATATTATATACAAAAAGGGAATTAACAAGAACAAGAGCAAAACACTAAAATCTTGTACTTTGGACTAGAAAGTGGCAGACAAGGAGAAAGTAAACTTTGACTTTCAATATAATCAAACTAGATGAATACAACATCACACTATTTAAACTCAGGTAATACAATGTACAGCTCTGGAAAAAAAAAATAGACCACTTCATTTTTTTTTTTTATTTTCTTAAATCAGCATCTATGTATGGCAGCCATTTCATTCCAGTGTCTGTGCTGAAATTCCAACACAAGCACACCTCATTTTACTTAATGAGATACTGATTAGGTGATCACCTCAACCAAATCTTATTTAACGAGGAAAATTATAAAACAAAACAAAACAAACAAACAAACAAAAAAACACTGCTGTGGTCATCACTATCCTATTGCAATAGGACCAGTTTGGATGGCAAAAACAGTGCTTGTAGTACCTCAAATTTAATTGGAATACAAAAATATCTATTCATCATGCCAAAAGAGTTAAAAAGATAAGCTTTGATTGAGAAAAAGAAGGGTTCAATTCTGGCTTTACTGGCAGAGTGAGTGTCAGGTTTCTTCCATCCTCAGAATTTCAAAGACAGCAGTTAATAAGGACAAGCTCAAGCAGCAGACATTGGGGACAACAAAGTTATAGACTGGCAGAGGGTGAAATGACTCTCCACTGACCATGGGGAAGCCATGGCCTAATGGTTAGAGAAGCAGCTTTGGGACCAAGAGGTTACTGGTTTGATTCCCTGGACCAACAGGAATAAGCAAGGTACCTAACCCCCAACTGCTTCCCAGGATGCTCTGGGTACTTTGTATGTCGATCTGGATAAGAGCATCTGCCAAATGCCATTAATGTAATGTAATGTAATGACCAGGATGATCGTCAACTCCTTTGAATGTCACTCAGCAACTGTAGACTAACATCAAGTGACCTACAAAAAGAATGGCAAATGCCAGCTGGGGTTAAGTGCATGTCAAGGACGGTTTGAAACAGGCTCAGTCTTGCGGGGTTGAAGTCATGCAAAACAAGAAAAAAGCCCTTTCTCAATGAGAAGCAAAGAAGAGCCAGGCTGAGGTTCTAACCTGATCACCTCATTGTTAGACACAGACCTGGAGAGGCCTACAAGCCACAGTGGCTCACACCCATTGTGAAATTTCACCCATTGTGAAATCACGAGTGCAATCCTGGACTTCTGAACATTGCAGCTTACACTCCACTCATGCAATTTTACACATCACATTGTGCACTTACACTCCATGAGTGCAATTATGTTCTTTACACTTTACCCTCCACTAGTGCACTTTACACTCCACTTGTGCAATTCTTACATACCACACCATGCACCTTATGTAAAAAAAAAGGACTACCTCAATAAAAATTGCTGCTAAATTGTAAATGTGTGAGCAATTTGTGTGTGTGTTTCAGTACTTATTTGTAACTACTTTTTCCTTAGTTACTTTATGTACATACTGTTTTCATAGTTATTTTAGTTATTTCACGTAAATTGTTTAGGCTAGGAAGAATGGTATTTCATTCTTGACCATATGAAAGTGCAGGAAAAAATGACAATCTTCAATCTTGAAATTTGGTGGAGGATCGGTGATGATCTGGGGGTGCTTCAGCAAGGCTGAAATGGGGAAAATGTTTGTTTGTGAAGGACACATGATTCAAGCCATGTACAAGGTGATCCTAGAAGAAAACTTGCTTCCTTCTGCTCTGGCAGTGTTCCCTAACTCTGACGATTGGGTTTTCCAGCAGGACAATGTTCCATGCCACACAGCAAAGTCAATCAAGATGTGGATGGAGGACCACAAGATCAAGACCCTGTCATGGCCAGCCCAATCTCCAGACCTGAACCCCACTGAAAACCTCTGGAACATGATCAAGAGGAAGATGGATGGTCACAAGCCATCAGAGTTGATCTGATGGAATTTTTGTGCCAGGAGTGGCATAAAGTCATCCAAGAGCAGCGTGAAAGACTAGTGGAGGGCATGTCAAGATGCATGAAAGTTGTGATTAAATGTCAGGGTTATTCCACCATGTATTGATTTCTGAACTCATCCTAAGTTCAAACATTAGTATTGTGTTGGTCTGAAAACACTTCTTTTTTGTTATTTTGACCAGTTGTCATTTTCTGCAATTAAATGCTCCAGGTGACAATATTTTTATGTGGAATTTGTGTGAAATGTTGTCAGTAGTTTATGGAATAAAACAAAAATGTTCATGTTTCTCAAACACATACAGTGCCTATAAATAGTTAAAACCAGAGAAACTGATAATTTTGCAGTGGTCTCTTATTTTATTTTATTTTTTTCCACAGCAGTATATGACAGAAATGCTGGTAATATGTTTTATGGAAAATCCAGAGGAAACTTGGCAGCATGGAATTGTGAATGTTGTGTGGAGATTTGTGTGTTGCATGAGTATTTAAAATACCATGAGTATTTAAAATACCTTTCGACTGGGAGACCGCGAGTTCTACTCACGGTCGGGTCATACCAAAGACCATCATAAAAATGGTACCTACTGCCATCTGGCAAGGTATGCTGCAATACAGATGTGAGTAGGGAATTCAAACTCTCGCAGTTACCAGAGGATTACCCCCCCACCCCACTGTAACCCTAGCTGTATAGGCGAGAGGCTGAGGGCTGTGGAAACGGAGATCAGCACCACACCCATGCGCCTCAAAGAGCTGGTTAGTACTGGGACAGGAGAATGCCTGGGGAGACCAGATCCTGGTGTGGAAGGAACTTTGACTTGACTTTGACTGATGAGTATTTTAACCCTTTGATGCAAAACATGGGTCAAAAGTGACCCGGCTGAGATTTTATCTTCTATGTCTTTGCAATAAATTAATTCCATCATTCAGTATTCAAGGTATTCCTCAATTAACTTGTTTTTGATCATCATACATCCTCATTTTATTTTTTCCTTTCTTACTTTTTGAATAAAAACCCTTTTTGTATCACTACCCTTCTAATGCACAACATGGGTCAAAAACGACCTGCATTCATTTTCCAGGTTATTTCATGTATAGCTGAGTGTTTCTATGATATACTTTTGAAATAAAATCATTTTGTCATTTACTTTTCCAAATATGCAATAAATGTATTGTTTTTGTTTAGCACAAATCATCATTTTTATTTTTCCTTAAGTTATGAACAAGCACAGCTTTTGTAATTCTACATCAAGTTTACACACATGGGTCAGAAACGACCCGCATGCATTTACTGCAGGGTTTGGTGGGAACTGTGAATTGTGCTTGTGTCAGACATTTCATAGCTCAGCACAGCGCCCTTTGCCCATCTAATACATGTAAGTAATGTTTTTCAATTGTTCTAACATTACCTTAGAAAAAAATTGATTATGTTTAGGTTACCTTGAGAGTGAGTAGATTACTTGTCAGAAAGTTACAAGTAATTACTATTAGCTACCTAGCTGTTGACATATTCTACATTAGTTAGCTAATTTTATTGCAGTTGGCTTATCTAACTACATAGTTAATAAATAAATAACTGGCCCCATTCACTGCTAAAGTAATTACTTGAAACAAATTATTATTATAGTATTAAGACATTTAATTTTAAATCACACTTGGATGACCCATGTGTAGTAATATAAAAAGTATTTTTGTTCATAAAGTAGGAAAGAAAAAATTAAATGAACGATTTGTGGTAATTAAAAAGAAGATATTTAAAGAATACTTGGAATATTCAATCATAAAATAAATTGATTTCAAAAGATAGAGCAAAGAAAAACTCAGTCAGCATGAAATAACCTGGAAAATGGATGCGGGTCATTTTTGACCCATGTTGTGCATTAGAAGGGGTGTACATATGTTTTGCATCAAAGGGTTAAAAGTCCTTAAATAGTTAAATTATTTAAACTAACTATTTGAGTAGTTAAACCATCCTCACATTTAAACACGAGTATTTAAAAAGTTCTTAAATAGTCTGATGGTTTAAGTCCATGGTGCAGAGGGTGAAAAGGAAGGGAGAAAGGACTGCCCCCGGTGGTCAGCAACACTGGGGCACCATAGGGGACAGTCCTCTCTCCCTTCCTGTTCACCCTCTACACCATGGACTTCAACTATCACACAGAATCCTGCCATCTTCAGATGTACTCTGATGACTCTGCTATAGTCGGACGTATCAGTAAGATGAGGAGGCTGGGTATAGGGCAGTGGTGAAAACTTTGTTACATGGTGTGAGTGGAACCATCTGCAACTCAATGTGACAAAGCCAAAAGAACTGATGGTGGACATGAGAAGGAACAAGGCACTGGTGGCCCCTGTTTCTATCCATGGGGTCAGTGTGGACATTGTGGAGGACTACAAGTATCTGGGGATACAAATTGACAATAGACTGGACTGGACAAAGAATACAGAGGCCATATACAAGAAGGGCCAAAGCCACTTCTACTTTCTGAGAAGGCTGAGGTCCTTCAACATCTGCAGGATTATGCTGAGGATATTTTATTGGTCTGTGGTGGCCAGTGCTCTCCTGTATGCTGTGGTGTGCTGGGGTAGCAGACTGAGGGCAGCGGATGCCAACGGACTCAATAAACTGATCTAAAAGGCCGGTGACATTGTGGGAGTAGAGCTGGACACTTTGGAGACAGTGTCTGAGAGGAGGATGCTGGCTAAACTGTGTATCATCCTGGACAACGTCTCCCACCCACACCATAACCTGCTGACCAATCAAAGGAGTGCTTTCAGTGAAAGACTCATTCCCCCAAAATGTACCGCAGAGTGCTACAGGAGGCCATTCCTGCTCGTGGTTATCAAATTTTTCAACCACACCCTCAGAGGCTTGGATATTACATAGACAATGGACTATTTAATACCGTACCTGTGTAATAATTCCATTGTACTACATCCACACTATACCTAGGTTCAATAATTACATAATATAACTATTCAATACCTCACTCAATGTGCAATACTAGTGTAATAACTTCTATGTACCACAGCTATTATTTACTACTGATATACAATAATTGTAGCAATAACTGTGTAATAGCTTTCTTTATTCCAGTCATATGGCTATTTTTCATTCCATACATATAGTTATGTGCAATATATATGGTTTACCTTTTACATTAAATGCATATTTCTGAAATACATATTTTTATATATTTGTACATATACAATATTTTTATTTTTATATATTATTACATATTTCATATGTTCTACATATCTGTTTAATTTGTAAGCTGTTTTCTCTACTTCACTGTAAGCATCTGCTGATGTACACAATTTAACATTGGGATTATTAAAGTAATTTCTGACCTGATTCTGAAATAGCTGGAAAACAACTACAATTATTTCATAATTGGTTTTGAAACAAGCAAAATGTGATGGTGTACGTACTCATGGGTATTATTAGTGACAAGCTAAATTCACACAGTCACAGAAAGGACTGTTATAGTCAGTGGTCGATTTTGAACTTTATTGTAATGCTCACTGAGTCTTTGATAGGTTGTTTTTTTTTTCTTTTTCATTTCTGACAGTGCTCTACGACAGGAAATAATTTCTTTTAGAATTGTTCACTTGGCCAAGATAAAAGCATATCAATATAAGATTTCATTTTTGGCATCCACATTAGTTTAAGTTGGTGTTAACAACTGTTTTAAAGCAGATTGTTAAGCTACCATTTTTGATATTTGGCAGAAACATGGCATGAACCCAGTAGACCACTAAAGACTTGAAACACAGATAGATATTATAGATTGATAGATATTATAGCCCTCATATCTATATAGATATAGATATTGATAGATATTATGGCCCTCACATCTGAAAAGCTATCTGTCTGTACCTGCCAGTGACATCTTCAAATAAAAGTCAGAAATAACTTTTAAAAATGTGATGCCAAAAGATTTCAATCGCGCAGGTACAGCTGCTCCAGAAAGCTTCTTGTGCCTCAATACTCAAAGTTTGTTTATGTATCAGAAGCCAGTGCAAGTACAGTGCCTTGCAAAAGTATTCATCCCCCTTGGTGTTTGTCCTGTTTTGTCGCATTACAAGCTGGAATTAAAATGGATGGGGGGGGGGGGGGGGGGGTTAGCACCATTTGATTTACACAACATGCCTACAACTTTAAAGTTGCACATTGTTGTTTTATTGTGACACAAACAATAATTAAGATGAAAAAAAAACAGAAATCTGGAGTGTACATAGGTACAGTATTCACCCCCCAATGTCAATACTTTATAGAGATCTTGCATGTGACATCACAGCCGATCCAGATTGTAACAGACGCCATCTTGTCAGTCAAACGTCATATTTCCGCCTTCTACTTCTACTTCTGGTTCTACTTCTGCTTCTACTTCTACCTTTTCTTCTGGAAAACCCTACTATAGAGATCTTGCACGTGATGTCACATCCGCTCCAGATTGTAAGCAGTCGCCATTTTCTCGGTCAAACGCCATATTTCCGCCGTCTTTCCAACACTGACTTTGTTTTTCGCCCAAATCTTCAAATATTACCGTGCCACAATGCCGGAGAGTTGTATGGCATATAAATGCCACAACAGGAGAGGTCAGAAATCGGGAAGAAAGATTCATAGGCTGCCATGGGACTCTGACAGGCGTGCAAAGTGGATTGCTGCTATTGGCCGGGCCAATGCAAACAACAAGAACAAGGCATGGAAACCAACTGGAAAGAACGATCACTGGCACCTGTGCAGTGACCATTTCATCTCAGGCTCGCCATGTATTTATTTCAGTATATCCATGTGGTTATTCGCAACATAAGTTTATGACTTGCGCTAATAAACAATTCCGGGAAGTGGGAACCTGAGAAAAGGCTTGGGGTGGGGGGGGTGGATTGGGTCTTTAATGGTGTGACAATCAATGTAGTCTCTAGATATAAAATTATTTTACACTTTTAGGGGTCACATGAATTTCTGTAAAGATAACTGTCCAGAGATTTATAAGCATGCAGTGCTTCACCACTGAACAGCGAGGGAAAGTTTATGAGGTAATTATACACGTCTGGGTATTCCACCTCTGGCAGTTCCATATCCACTGACACGGTCGTGAAAAATACGTCCGGTAAGCCATAAGGGTCACTGTGGCAGCCGGGGCGTGGTCAAGCGCCGGTCTGTGACAGGAGGGCGGAGTCAGGGAAGGTAAGTGGCAGAATCACTACACCTGTTGTCAATTAACCTGTTTGTGTGTGTCTTCCCAGTGACCGTGCCCTATTTAGGGAGGGAGAGCGAGAGCAGAGGAGCTCTCCCGAATCAGACACCTGATGTGTGTGTGTGCGTGTCTGGCTATATGTTTCTGAGAGACCACTGAAAAGTGTGTAAAATAAAAACTATTGTGAACCTGATCTCTGTCCTACTGTCCTCTGTGTTCCACCCACCAACACTGAACTGCTACAGTGGTGCTGAAACCCAGGAGTGGAGCACCAACGCCGAACTGCCCCATGGAGTCTTCCCCGTTCGCCGACTTGGTCCACGCCCTCACCACGGCCCAGCAAAGCCAGCACCAGGCGCTAGTCATGCTCTGTAAGGAGCAGGAGCAGCGCTTCGAGGCCCTGGTGTTGGCCCAGCAAGAGGACCGACAGGCATTCCGGCGCCTCCTCGCGTTGGCGGGGACAACTGATGCTTCCACCGCGGGCCCATCCTCCCTCACCCTGACAAAGATGGGCCCGCAGGATGACCCCGAGGCTTTCATCACGCTCTTTAAGCAAGTCGCGGAGACCTCGGGGTGGCCAATGGATCAGCGCGTGGCATGCCTCCTCCCCCTACTAAAGGGAGAGGCACAGCTGGCTGCGCTACAGCTCCCCGCCGACCGCCGGCTGGCCTACGCGGACCTTCGCTGGGCCATCATCCAGCGTGTGGGGCGCACCCCCGAACAGCAGCGCCAGCGCTTCCGCGCTCTGCGCTTGGAGGAAGTTGGCCGGCCATTCGCGTTTGGCCAGCAACTCTGGGACGCTTGCTGGCGGTGGCTGAGGGCCAACAACCGCGACGCCGAGGAGATCGTCGATCAGGTGGTGCTGGAGCAGTTCATCGCGCGCTTGCCGACAGGAACCACGGAGTGGGTCCAGTGCCACCGCCCAGCGTCGCTGGATCAGGCCATCAAGCTGGCGGAGGACCATTTGGTGGCTGTTCCGGCGGCAGGACAGCAGACCGCCTCTTCTCTTCTCTCCTCTTCTCTCTCTCTCTCTCCTCCTGTGTCCCGTCCTCGCCCCATTCCCCCACCGCGGAGGCAGGGGCCGGCGCCACCCCAGCCGGCCCGCCGCACCCGCGGTGCCCTCCCATTTCTCCCTTCTGTGTCTGTCTCTCCCGCCCCCCTCAGGTGAGTGAGCCCCAGAACACCGGTGCAGAGAGGAAGCCCGGGCCGGTTTGCTGGCACTGCGGGGAACCGGGCCACCTCCAACAGCAGTGCACGGCAATGGAGGTGGGTGCAGTGGTTCGGATCCCCGACGCGCCAGAAGCCACCCTCGATCAGGCTGGAGTGTATCACATACCAGTGAGTATCCAAGGGGATACATATCAGGCATTGGTGGATTCTGGTTGTAATCAGATCTCAATTCACCAAAGCCTGGTGCAACACGAGGCATTGGGGGGTGCACAGGGGGTGAAGGTGTTGTGTGTGCATGGGGATGTTCACAGCTACCCTTTGGTGTCAGTCCACATTTTTTTCAGAGGGGAAAAATTTATAGTGAAGGTGGCGGTTAATCCTCGTCTTACCCACTCTTTAATTTTGGGGACTGATTGGCCGGGATTTCGTGGTTTAATGACACGCTTAGTAGAGAGTGGGACCTGCCATTTAACAGGGGGAGGTCCCGGTGTCGCTTTGGCGGGAGCAGCTGTCACAGAGCCGTCTACGTCATCTCCGCGTCAGAGTGAGGAGCCGCCGGCCCCTCCTCTCTCTCTTGGGGAATCCCTCACAGATTTCCCATTAGAGCAGTCACGAGACGAGACTCTGCGACATGCATTTGACCAAGTGAGAGTAATCGATGGTCAAACGCTCCAGCCGAATGCCACCCCATCCTTCCCCTACTTCGCGATTATGTAGGATAGGTTATACCGAGTGACGCAGGACACTCAAACTAAAGAGCGAGTCACGCAGCTTTTAATTCCAAAGAGCCGCCGGGAATTGGTATTCCAGGCGGCTCACTTTAATCCCATGGCTGGACACCTAGGGCAGGATAAGACACTAGCCCGAATAATGTCCTGATTCTATTGGCCGGGGATTCGCGGAGATGTTCATAGGTGGTGTACGGCATGCCGCGAATGCCAGTTAGTGAATCCAGCGGCCATTCCAAAAGCTCCTTTGCGCCCTCTTCCATTAATCAAGACCCTGTTTGAAAGAGTTGGGATGGATCTCGTCGGGCCATTAGATCGGTCAGCATGAGGGTACCGCTTTATATTAGTTCTGGTGGACTATGCAACGCGGTACCCGGAAGCAGTACCTCTGCGCAATATCTCAGCATGCAGTATTGTGGAGGCGCTCTTCCGCGTTATCTCCCGAGTTGGAATCCCGAAAGAGATTCTGACTGATCAAGGCACCATGTTTATGTCACAGACACTGCACAAACTGTATGGGTTATTGGGGATTAAGCCGATCTGCACCAGCGTGTATCACCCACAAACGGACGGTTTAGTGGAACGGTTCAATCGCACCCTCAAGAATATAATTAAAAAATTCGTAAGTGAGGACGCACGTAATTGGGATAAGTGGCTTGAGCCCTTGCTGTTTTCAGTGCGAGAGATCCTCCAAGCCTCCACGGGGTTCTCCCCGTTCGAATTACTATATGGGCGTAAGCCGTGCGGCATTCTAGATGTGCTGTGGGAAAATTGGGAGGAGGGACCTTCACAAAGCAAAAATGAAATTTAATACGTTATGGACCTGCGCGCAAAACTCCACACCCTCACCCACCTAACCCAGGAGAATTTGTGGCAGGCCCAAGAATGGCAAGCCCGCCTGTACAACAAGGGTACATGCCTTAGAGAGTTCGCACCGGGAGATAAAGTACTCGTCCTGTTGCCCACATCGAGCTCCAAATTGGTCGCCAAGTGGCAAGGGCCCATTGAGGTCACACGGCGAGTCGGGGATGTCGACTACGAGGTGAGGTGAACGGACAGGGGTGGGGCGCTACAGATTTACCACCTCAACCTGCTTAAACTCTGGAATGAGGAGGTCCCCATGGCGTTGGTGTCGGTGGTTCTGGAGAAGGCAGAGCTGGGGCCGGAGGTTCAAAAAGGGGCATTGGCATCAGGTATCCCTCTGGTCCCCTGTGGAGACCACCTCTCACCGACCCAACTCGCGGAGGTTGCCCAGTTGCAGACAGAGTTTTCGGATGTGTTCTCGCCCCTGCCCGGCTGCACTAACCTCATAGAGCACCACATAGAGACGCCCCCGGGGGTGGTAGTGCGTAGCCGCCCTTACAGGCTACCCAAACAAAAAAAAAGGTGGTTCGGGAAGAACTCGAGGCCATGCTCAAAATGGGCATCGTCGAGGAGTCCCACAGTGACTGGAGCAGCCCGGTGGTCTTGGTACCCAAGGCCGAAGGGTCGGTCCGGTTCTGTGTGGACTATAGAAAAGTCAACGCGGTGTCTAAATTTGACGCGTACCCAATGCCTCGTATTGATGAGTTGCTCGATCGACTCGGCACTGCTTGCTTTTATTCGACACTGGATTTGATGAAGGGATATTGGCAGATCCACTTGACTCCACTATCCCGAGAAAAAGCGGCCTTTTCCACACCGTTTGGTTTACACCAATTCGTCACACTTCCGTTTGGGCTGTTTGGGGCGCCTGCTATGTTTCAGCGACTGATGGACAGGGTTCTCCGCCCCCACGCCACCTATGCGGCCGCTTATCTCGATGACATTATCGTCTATAGCAATGACTGGCCAAGGCACCTCGAACATCTAAGGGCCGTCCTTAGGTCGCTGAGGCGAGCGGGTCTCATAGTCAGCCCAAAGAAGTGTGCGATTGGGTGGGTGGAAGTACGGTATCTGGGCTTCCACTTGGGCAATGGGCAGGTGCGTCCCCAAATTAACAAGACCGCAGCAATTGCGGCCTGCCTGAGGCCCAAGACCAAAAAGGGGGTGAGACAGTTCCTGGGGCTGGCTGGCTATTATCGTAGGTTTATACCTAATTATTCGGACGTCACCAGCCCGCTGACTGATCTCACTAAAAGGGGGCACCAGATCCGGTCCAGTGGACGGAGCAATGCCAGCGGGCTTTTTCTGAGGTAAAGGCTGCACTGTGTGGGGGGCCACTTTTACACTCCCCTGACTTTTCTCTCCCCTTTATGTTGCAGACCGATGCGTCGGACAGAGGGCTGGGGGTGGTTTTGTCCCAGGAGGTGAAGGGGGAGGACTGCCCCATCCTGTACATCAGCAGGAAGCTGTCAGTGCATGAGGGGCGCTACAGCACTATAGAGAAAGAGTGTCTGGCCATCAAGTGGGCAGTCCTCGCCCTCCGGTACTACCTGCTGGGGCGCCCTTTCACCCTCTGTTTGGACCACGCGCCCCTCCAGTGGCTCCACCGCATGAAAGATGCCAACGTGCGGATCACCCGTTGGTATCTGGCACTCCAACCCTTCAATTTTAAGGTGGTCCACAGGCCGGGGGCGCAGATGGTCGTGGTGGACTCCCTCTCCCATCAAGGGGGGGGGGGTCGGCTGCAGGCTGGACAGCCGCCCGGCCTGAGTCGGGCGGTGGGGGTATGTGGCAGGTATGTGGGAGGTATGTGGGTCTGTGACAGGAGGGCGGAGTCAGGGAAGGTAAGTGGCAGAATCACTACACCTGACTGCAATTAACCTGTTTGTGTGTGTCTTCCCAGTGACCGCGTCCTATTTAGGGAGGGAGAGCGAGAGCAGAGGAGCTCTCCCGAATCAGACACCTGATGTGTGTGTGTGCGTCTGGCTATATATTTCTGAGAGACCACTGAAAAGTGTGTAAAATAAAAACTATTGTGAACCTGATCTCTGTCCTGCCATCCTCTGTGTTCCACCCACCAACACTGAACCGCTACAGTCACTAATCTGTAGGTCGTTTATTTTAGACATATATCTAATTATCTGTTCATTAGAAAAATGAGCCGTGTAGTCCGTCGGTTGAAATTTATCCATTTTGTACACAAGTGCAGCAGTATTCAGCGGTGTTTTTTACCGACAAAATGGCGGCTGTGTACTTTCCGGTCACGTGACTGCAAGATCTCTATATACAATTCTACTACAATGGCTGCGGCTACAAGCTCTCCCTACCTGTGCACGTTTTTTATGTTTTTTGTGTGTATTTTTGCGTGTTGTTTGTCTGTATCGGACTTCAATATCCACTACAACCGTATGGACTTACTGGACATTGGTTTCCAGCAGAAAATGACGGTTTGTAGCGATTTCCATCGCATGCACAACATTCTGGACGAGATAGCGAGACCAGCGGGGTCTCCGTGGATTGTTATCGGGTCTGGCAGGCGAAGGAGGTGGCATCGGGAGCAGAAGCAAAAGCGGGGCTGCAGGCAGAGCTGGCCTGTTGACTAAGCTCAGAAAACAGCCACTCAAATCTCCACTGCCAAGCCTCTACCTCTCCAACGCCAGATCCATGGTAAACAAGATGGATGATTTGGAATTACAGCTGGAATTACCTTATTCTATTCTATTCTATTCTATTCTATTCTATTCTATTCTATTCTATTCTATAATCGGCTGGTCAGTGCTATACTAGATGATATATCTAGTATCAGTACTAGTAATACTTAAGTGACTTACCCGTCCAATGAGGATTGTTATTTTCTTGTTTACAAGATGCCACATCTGAGGGCGGCTGACGTATCCTGAATTTCTGTAAAGATAACTGTCCAGAGATTTATAAGCACGCAGTGCTTCACCACTGAACAGCGAGGGAAAGTTAATGAGGTAATTATACACGTCTGGGTATTCCACCTCTGGCAGTTCAATATCCACTGACATGGTCGTGAAAACTACGTGCGATAAGGGTCACTAATCTGTAGGTCGTTTATTTTAGACATATATCTAATTATCTATTCATTAGAAAAATGAGCCGTGTAGTCCGTCGGTCGAAATTGATCCATTTTGTATACGAGTGCAGCAGTATTCAGCTGTGTTGTTGACCGACAAGCTGGCAGCTGTTTACATTCTGGTCACGTGACTGCAAGATCTCTATAGAGCCATCTTTTGCTGCAATTAGAGCTGCAAGTCTCTTGGGGTGTGTTTCTTTTAGCTTAGCACATCTAGCCACAGGGATTTTTGCCCATTCCTCAAGACCAAACTGCTCCAACTCCTTCAAGTTAGATGGGTTGTGTTGGTGTACAGCAATCTTCAAGTTATGCCACAGATTCTCAATTGGATTGAGGTCTGGGCTTTGACGAGGCCATTCCAAGACATTTAAATGTTTCCCTTTAAACCACTCCAGTGTAACTTTAGCAGTATGTTGAGGGCCATTGTCCTGCTGGAACATGAACCTTTGTCCCTGTCTCAAACCTCTGGCCAACTCAAACAGATTTTCCTCCTGAACTGCTCTGTATTTTGTGCCATCCATCTTTCCTTCAGTCCTGACCAGCTTTCTTGTCCCTGCAAATGAAAAACATCCCCACAGCATGATGCTGCTACCACAATGCTTCACTGTAGGGATGGTGTTCTCAGGGTGTTGGGTTTGCGCCACACATGGCATTTCCCATGATGGCCACAAAGATCAATTTTAGTCTCATTTGACCAGAGAATCTTCTTCCATGTGTTTGGGGAGTCTGTCACATGCTGTTGGGCAAACTCCAAATGTGTTTTCTTCAGCAATGGCTTTTTTCTGTCCACTCTTCCATAAAGCCCCAGTCTGTGGGCTGGACAGCTTAAAGTGGTCCTGTGGACAGATACTCCCATCTCTGATATGAACCTTTGCAGCTCCTTCAGTGTTATCTTTGGTGTCTTTGTTGCATCTCTGATTAATGCTCTCCTTGCCCGGTCTGTGAGTTTTGGTGGGCGGCCTTCTCTTGTCAGGTTTGTAGTGGTGCCATATTATTTCCATTTTGCTATACTGGATTTAATGGTGCTCTGTGGGATATTCAAAGTTTGGGATATTTTTTATAACCCAACCCTGATCTATACTTCTCCACAACTTTGTCTCTGACCTGTTTTGAGTGCTCCTTGGTTCTCATGTTGCTTGCTTAGTTGTGTTGCAGAGTCAGGGTCCTTCCAGAACAGGTTGATTTATACAGACATTGTGTCACAGATCTGTTCGGGCTGGTGGAGGTATGGTGAAGTTAGGATCCAAAAACAGAACACAGACAGTAATCCAATAAATAAGATGATTTAATACAGGGAAGAAATGTTGTGGCAAAAGATAAACAAACAGGACAAAAAACAAACAGCAAAAACAGTCCGGGCAAAATGAGAACAAACAACTTGACAAAAACATGAGACAGGCAAAGACAAAAAAGCTAGCGCAAAAAAACATAAACAAGAAAAGACAGTGCAAGAAACTATGAACCAGAAACTCTTAGTGCAGAAATCATGAACCAGAAATAACCCTTCGTGCAAAAAACCAAGAACCAGAAAAACGCTAGTGCAAAAACCATGGACAAGAGGAAATCACTAGAGAGAAAAACCACAAGGAGCAAGAGAGGCACAGAAATGGCTAGAGAAGCAAATGAGCCGTTCTGGCAAAAACAGAGTCTGAGAATGGCCTTTATATAAGCAGCAGTGAAAACCAGGAAGTGAGTTCAGGGGAGAAGGAATTCCTGACCCGGATCTGGATTGGCGCTGGCATGAGAGATCCATAATCTCCGGAGTGGATGTCTGGGGCGGAGCATGACACAGATCATGTGATACTTTGATTGCACACAGGTGAATCTTAATCAACTAATTATGTGACTTATGAAGTGAATTGGTTGGACCAGCTCTTATTTAGGGGTTTCATACGAAAGGGGGTGAATATTTATGCGCACTCCAGATTTCTGTTTTGTTCATCTTAATTATTGTTTGTGTCACAATAATAATAAAAAAAAAAAAACACAATGTGCACCTTTAAAGTGGTTGGCATGTGTAAATCAAATGGTGCTAACCCTCCAAAAATCCATTTTAATTTCAGCTTGTAATGTGACAAAACAGAACAAACGCCAAAAGGGATGAATACTTTTGTAAGGCACTGTATGAGCACATACATACATACATACATACATACATACATACATGGAAATAAACAGTGCCTGACCAAAAAAAGGTCACACACACTTATATTCTGTTGGCCCAGCTTCACTTTGGTTATGGTTTGCATTTGCTGCTGTGGCTTTTTTTTAATTATTATTATTTCCATCCAGAATTGCATTCATTTTTCACTGCGATCTTGACAGGAGAGTCAAATCACTCTGTAAAGTCTTCTCCAGCACATGCTGAAGACTTTCAACTGGGTTAAAGTCAGGACTCGGTGGTGGTCAACCGATGTGTGAAAATGATTCCTCATACTTCCTGCACCAGGGAGCACTCTTTGACAGTTTGAGCCCTGATCATTCAGTACATTCAGGTAGTCAGCTGACTTCCTTTTATTGCCACTCAACTTGACCAACTGAAACAACCCCAGTTCATAACACTGCCCCCAGAGCTTGTACACTGGCCACTATCTATGATGGGTATATCACTTCTTGCTCTTCCTTTCTTATCCTGACACACTGATCACTTTGGAAGAGAGTAAATCAAGACTCATCAGACCACATGACCTTTGTCCTTTGCTCTAGAGTCCAACCTTTATGCTCCCTAGGAAATTGAAGCACTGTCTTCTGATTAGATTTTTTTTTCCTGGCCACACAGCTGCATAGTCCCAATCATGGGAGTTCTCATTGTTTTGTGCATGTGGAAATGCTCTTACCTTCACTATTAACAAAGCCATGATTCTACTGTCGATTTTTTTTTTTACAATTCAACTTCACCAAGTGTTTAAGTGATGTCTAATCACAGCCAGTCAAGATTTTTTGACCATGAAGTTGGTGGTTCACCATCCGAGTAAACACACAATGTATATATGACATACACTGTAAAAAATGTCTGTAGAATTAACAGTGAATTTATGTAAAATCATGACATAAAAAAACTGTAAATACAAAAACAATGAAGCAGCATGTAATTTACATCAATATACTGTAAAACTCCTAACCAAATACCACTGTTAATTTAACAGTAAGAATATGTTGAATTGATCACATTTTTTTGTAGAATTTACGAATTGTTGTAGTTTAAACACAGACAAACTGTAATACTAAAACAAAATGTGATAGTTAAAATTACATCATTACCCTTTTAAAAAAATTAAAAAATGGCCACTGTCATGGCTCAGTCAACTAAGGCGCCATACCATGAATCTGGGGACCCGGGTTCGATTCTGACCCAAGGTCATTTCCCGATCTCTCTCCAGCTCATTTCCTGTCTTTACACTGTCCTATCCAATGAAGGTGAAAAAGCCCCCCCAAAAATATCTGTCTAGTAGATCATTGCTTGTAACCATTTTGAATCATTGTTTATTGTACAATGAATATCCGTAAAATTAACAGTTATGTATTGATTATTGTACATTGAATACCTGTAAAATTTACATTTAGTTATCATTAATTGTACATGGAATCCCAGTGAAATGTACAAGTTATTCTCTAATGTTGTTTACATTTCACTGTACTTTTAACAGGATTATTCTGGCAACCACAGCTGCCAGTGTTTTTCCGTAAAAACAACGGATTTTTTTACAGTGTAGTGGTTAGGTAGTGGTTTGGTAATGTCAGGGAAATACGTCGTCGTTACGTAGTAGGCACATCCTAATACAACGTCGTGCCAATACATAACGACAACGTAGTGGTAATAACACAGCATAGTGGTAATACCTAACAACATCGTAGTGGTAATATGTAATGACAACGTAGTGGTAATACCTAACGACAACGTAGTGGTAATACCTAATGACAACATAGTGGTAATACCTAATGACAACGTAGTGGTAATATGTAACGACAAAGTACCATAGTGGTAATATGTAATGACAATGTAGTGGTAATACTTAACGACAACGTAGTGGTAATACGTAATGGACATGTTATCTGGCGATCATCCAGTGACTTATGTCCTACTACGTCGTCTACATGTTGTGTGTATTTTCTATTTGATGATCAATGTATTAATAATTTGCTTTCGTACATTTTGTTGTATGTCTCTATGAATAACATTAACAATGTGATCTTGGTCTATTAATGAATTGATCGTATTTTAACTTTAAAATAGTGCTGAATGAGGCCATTTCAATGAAATAAAAGTTTGTAGATTCATGATTTTGCAGTTTGTCTTATCAGTTTATCTGCATTGTAACCCTCTAATATAACTATTAGTGATATTTTTTATCCAAAATCATGTTCGGTGCACGCAAAACTTTAACTGAAGGGGAAGACTTTCACATGATCCATGATTGCCAACAAATTATTTCTGTGACCGGTGATTTGAGCCTGTTTCTATTCTTGTGATGTGTGATTGAGAATGTTTATGTTTGTGACCCCCCAGGGGCGGATCTGGGGGAGGGGTTTAACCCCCCTTCAGCGACCGGGGGGGGGGGGGGGGGGGTATAAAAGAGTAAACACAACAGAAAGCTTGAAGCAAGCAAAATTATTCAAAATATGCTCAAATTCACTGAATGAACATGTACAGTTTCATTTTCCAGGGCGCCTTCGGGCCACTCGCCGATGCTTTTCGTAGAAATTATCAATACAATCCAATGCCTGCCCCTATCCTGCAACCCACTCCACCACCCCACCCTGTTAACTTGGCAGGAAAAGGGCATTATGCTGACTGACCTCTGTCCCATCAAGCTTTGAGTCTCCGGATCGCATCGGTCTTTCAAAACCCGTTGGAGCGACTTCCGGCCTCCCAGTTTTTTTTTATTGGTGCAAAGGGAAGGTGTTTGGTTATAATTGGAGAGCTTTGATCGACAGAATCTTTCAAGGTAAGAATGTTACCCTTGCTATTGTTGTCACTATGTGAATGTAAGGTGATTAAGTCTGATGATCGTTAAATGTTTATTTTAATGAATGTTAGTGTGTGAGTCTCCACTGCAGGAAAGCGCGCACGGCACCATGTGGTTTGTGGGGGATGAAGCGCGTGGTGGAGATCATTTTATGAAAAGATAGAAACACTACTTGAATAAATGACTTACATTTGTGATCTGTCAGTCTGAATATCTGTGTAGTGACATCCAGTACTAATAATATTACTTATTGATCATACCTGTCAACCCTCCTGTTTTTCCCTGGAAATCCCTTATTTTGACTTATTTCCCGCTGTCTTCCCGTTTTTTTATTTTCCCGAAAATATCCCGTATTTTCACATTATATAAAAGTCCCGTATTTTCACAATATAAAAAAGTCGTTAGGTCCAGAATTCATGACGCGCCTCTGACAGGAGTTTACAGCAGGAAGTCGGGCCATGAATTCATGTCCCCGCCCTCTCAGGCATCAGTAATTACAGAACTACGTCCGGAGGCGAGGCTGAGCAAGTGATTAGGTCCAGTGTTGCCAGATTGGGCAGTTTCCCGCCCAAGTTGGGCGGTTTCGAGTGCATTTTGGCGGGTTTTGAACATATTTTGGGCTGGAAAACGTCAGCAGTATCTGGCAACACTGATTAGGTCTGAGGTGAAGATGGCGATGCTAATAGCTAAGAAAAATATTAGCCTCTCTTTCTTTGATGATTTCAACAAGTGCGTGGCTGGAATGTTCCCAGACTCTTCCCTCACAAAGAAATTTTCCATGGGGAAAACGAAAGCCTCCCAAATAATCAAAGGTAAGCTACACATGTTTACATTAAGTATGTCCTGGCTAAGACCTCATAAATAGCCTAGTGTAAACTAATTGGTGTATTAACTGTTTTATCCACTCATTGTCTATTTTATTTTCTATCTGAAACTTACCCATTTTAAATCACTCTTGGTTTAATATCTTATATTACTCTCTCTTTATTACATCTAGTTTCTCTTTATTACATCTATCTATCTATCTATCTATCTATCTATCTATCTATCTATCTATCTATCTATCTATCTATCTATCTATCTATCTATCTAGTGTTCCGAGGCCATGACTATGGTAAAACCATAATAAATTGCAATGGAATTGAATTTATTGACTGGTTATATAATGACCTTTCTTATTTTAACATAAGATACGTATTTTAGCCCTTAATTTGGGAAATAACTGGTACCACTGAAAGCAAATAAAAACTAGACAGGGACACTCTAACGAGTGCAAACCCCGCCTTTTCCCTATTAAAATACATTGGGCGAAAATTTCGAAGTTCTGCCATGACCTTGACCTTTGACCTTTGACCTCCAAAATTTAATGGTTTCCTTCCTGGGTGATTGGCAACACATGTACAAAATTTGGTCCAAATCGATCCATTGGTTCTTGAGATATCTTGCAGACACACAGACAGACAGACAGACAGACAGATACACACACACACAGACTGACGCAGGTGAAAATAATAACCCCTCCGACTACTGTCGGCGGGGTTAATAAATGTATAGTTTATTCACAAATGCACTCTATAAACCATAACCATATTGAGTTTGTGTCTTGGCTATCACCAACATGCACCAGAGTACAGGAAATCACAAATACTAGATAGAAAATTGCCCCCTATTCAACTACACACCCACTTTTGGTGAAGGGTATGACTTTCCGAAATTTTCCCTTATTTTGAGTTAAAAATCTGGGAAATATCCCTTTTTTCAAACCTCAAAGTTGACAGGTATGCTTATTGATGTGTGGTATTTTATCATAAAATCCAACCATTTTTTAAATGTATGTCTTTAATTCATAAATGCATAATGCTCACTCGTTTTTATGTGGCCCATGACACTCACCATTTCCTTTTTATGTGTTTTTATAGATTATCAGAGAAAGATTCTGATGTGCCTAGATGAAACTGCAGAATTATCTGTAGGTACTTACCTCTTGCAAATATTTTATGTGTACATACATCACTTAATCTAACAATATAATGGTAAACAAGGATTTCCCAATTTATCATTGATTATAATTATATTTGCAGGCTCGCGCTGCTGTGGCTGCAACAACTAAGGAGACAACTACTGTACCAACCCACTATTCATCTGATTCGGAAACCAGAGACAGCTGTTAATTCTTTCACTGCTAGAATTTATATTATTGAATACTGGTTCACCATTAAATATTTTCGAGAGCCAGAACAAAAATAATGGTTGGCATGTGTGTAAATATTGCAGTCAATCTCTGTAGGTTTTTATGCCATTTTAGTGTAATGTAATAGCTGACCAGTGGCCATCATAAAAGTGCAGAATAATACCTTTAAGTTCCTTTGCATATTCATGATTACATTTGATTCAGGTAATGCATGTATTAATCTTCTATTTCATCCTGTGAAACTACAACATATGACCTGGTATGATTATCAATTGTACTAATACACACGGTTTTATATATATGGTTCACATTTCTAACCTAACCTGGCTGATGCAGCTTTTTTGTTGTTGTTGAAATAAATGCACCGACTATGCAAAATATTGTTGCTTCTTCCATGTTTTCTGCATAATATTACAACCCCGATTCCAAAAAAGTTGGGACAAAGTACAAATTGTAAATAAAAACGGAATGCAATGATGTGGAAGTTTCAAAATTCCATATTTTATTCAGAATAGAACATAGATGACATATCAAATGTTTAAACTGAGAAAATGTATCATTTAAAGAGAAAAATTAGGTGATTTTAAATTTCATGACAACAACACATCTCAAAAAAGTTGGGACAAGGCCATGTTTACCACTGTGAGACATCCCCTTTTCTCTTTACAACAGTCTGTAAACGTCTGGGGACTGAGGAGACAAGTTGCTCAAGTTTAGGGATAGGAATGTTAGCCCATTCTTGTCTAATGTAGGATTCTAGTTGCTTAACTGTCTTTGGTCTTTTTTGTCATATCTTCCGTTTTATGATGCGCCAAATGTTTTCTATGGGTGAAAGATCTGGACTGCAGGCTGGCCAGTTCAGTACCTGGACCCTTCTTCTATGCAGCCATGATGCTGTAATTGATGCAGTATGTGGTTTGGCATTGTCATGTTGGAAAATGCAAGGTCTTCCCTGAAAGAGACGTCATCTGGATGGGAGCATATTTTGCTCTAGAACCTGGATATACCTTTCAGCATTGATGGTGTCTTTCCAGATGTGTAAGCTGCCCATGCCACACGCACTAATGCAACCCCATACCATCAGAGATGCAGGCTTCTGAACTGAGCGCCGATAACAACTTGGGTCGTCCTTCTCCTCTTTAGTCCGAATAACATGGCGTCCCTGATTTCCATAAAGAACTTCAAATTTTGATTCGTCTGACCACAGAACAGTTTTCCACTTTGCCACAGTCCATTTTAAATGAGCCTTGGCCCAGAGAAGACGTCTGCGCTTCTGGATCATGTTTAGATACGGCTTCTTCTTTGAACTATAGAGTTTTAGCTGGCAACGGCGGATGGCACGGTGAATTGTGTTCACAGATAATGTTCTCTGGAAATATTCCTGAGCCCATTTTGTGATTTCCAATACAGAAGCATGCCTGTATGTGATGCAGTGCCGTCTAAGGGCCCGAAGATCAATGGCACCCAGTATGGCTTTCCGGCCTTGACCTTTACGCACAGAGATTCTTCCAGGTTCTCTGAATCTTTTGATGATATTATGCACTGTAGATGATGATATGTTCAAACTCTTTGCAATTTTACACTGTCAAACTCCTTTCTGATATTGCTCCACTATTTGTCGGCGCAGAATTAGGGGGATTGGTGATCCTCTTCCCATCTTTACTTCTGAGAGCCGCTGCCACTCCAAGATGCTCTTTTTATACCCAGTCATGTTAATGACCCTATTGCCAATTGACCTAATGAGTTGCAATTTGGTCCTCCAGCTGTTCCTTTTTTGTACCTTGAACTTTTCCAGCCTCTTATTGCCCTGTCCCAACTTTTTTGGGATGTGTTGCTGTCATGAAATTTCAAATGAGCCAATATTTGGCATGAAATTTCAAAATGTCTCACTTTTGACATTTGATATGTTGTCTATGTTCTATTGTGAATACAATATCAGTTTTTGCGATTTGTAAATTATTGCATTCCATTTTTATTTACAATTTGTACTTTGTCCCAACTTTTTTGGAATCGGGGTTGTACTCGGGTTTTGTAAGGGAGTAGAAAGGATGTGAAAATGTAAGGTGGTGAGAATGTGCCCATATGAGTATGAAAGTATTCACAGTATAGTGGGAAGCAGTGGCGGCTGGTAGTCTTTCAAACAGGGGAGGCTGGTCGGTTACGATATTTCCAGATTTTAAAAGATAAAACACATCAATTTTGCCTATATTCTTGCCTCTGATCTGGCTGATTGTTGGCAGGGTCACAAACTGTGAAATAACAGGTTATTTTGGCCCGTTAGCCTACTGTCCAATATACATGATGGTGGTGTTGGGGGGGTGTTATATTTTAACATTTATATTTTAAAATTGTGGCATGTTGTTTAAAAATTGACCTCGGCTGTGTTTTTGTTTAAAAATGTTTTCCAAATTGTAGAGGTGTTTAATTCATATCCAGAAAAACATATATTCCAATATAATATACTCAGCATAAACATTTTAAATAGATTCTATATTTTTGGTCCATCCATGACATATTACTAAAGTAGCCTATTTAATGTTGTTGATGTGGGTCACTTGCTGTTAGCCAATTCACTTTCTCGTACCAGGAGAGCTGAAAGGAATGAGTATTATTCCCTACCTTTTTCACCAAGTCAATTTGAGGCGTTGGTCTACCCTCCTCTTTAATTTTAATTTTTTCCTTGAAAGGAAGGCTGGCAAATAGCTTCGCCAAAATTAAATCAGCAATGCTTGGCATCCGTGCGCAGCTTTCTTGCTAGCTGACTAGCCCCCTCAAGTTCAAGTTCAGTCACTCAAATAAACGAAATTTCTGGAACTAAGATAGCAAACTTGACAACACTATATTTACACTGAAAATATATACAAACTAAAAAAGCTGGTAGGAACCGTATGTAATGAATGAAATCGAAATGTAAGCCGATCTCTTACAATACACCACAGCACTTGCGAATCCGCATGGGACTGAACTGATGTTGCCAGATACTGCTGACGTTATCCAGCCCAAAATATGTTCAAAACCCACCAAAATGCACTTAAAACCGCCCAATCTGGCAACACTGTACCGCTGCCTGTCTATAGTTGAAACGAGCTGTCAATCAAAGAAAATATCCAGCCACTTTCACCAATCACCAGTCTCCTCGCGGAAACTGCCATGTCCCTCCCATGTGAGGCTCGGAGTCCGTGGGCGGGCATTTTCGCAGTATTTGTCCAATAACCATCTTGCATTTTGAGATTGAAAAGCACATAGCTTCCAAATGCCGTTGAAGTCCATTGAGGCTGGGAGTCTGTGAGACTCCGTGGGCGGGCATTTTCGCAGTATTTGTGCAATAATCGTCTTGCATTTTGAGATTGACAAGCACATAGCTCCCAATCCACTGAGGCTGGGCTGCATCACGCTGTCACGAGGGGGAAAAACTCACGCACACATTAGGCGAACTGGGGAAAGTTCTAACGGAATGATTTCACACTGTAGTTGGGTTGAGCACATATATTTCTATGATTCTGGATCTGAAATAGCAATGTTATAAGGTCGGCTATAACATAAGCCTAGCACAATTCATCCTACACGATGTTCGTCATTTTTAGAGGAGGCTGAGCCTCCCTCGTTGTCTTAGAGCAATCACCCGTGGTGGGAAGATCCCCATAGGGTAGTGGGAAGGTGCCCATAATGTAGTGGGAAGGTGGTGGGTATGTAATTTCTAAAATAAACCATAAGCATATTGAGTTTGTGTCTTGGCTATCACCAACATGCACCAGAGTACAGGAAATCACAAATACTAGATAGAAAATTGCCCCCCATAAAAACGTTGCTGGTAGTCCAGAATTTTACGTAGTAACTATGTAAAAACACGATGTAACGTCTACCAAACCACTACATTGTAAGTACGTAGTTACTACGTAAAACTGTTAGCTGGGTATGCTTCGATTTTAATAATGTGTTGGACAGTACATAACCCAATTACAGTAATATCAGCAGTTACTTTAGTTGTTTTCTTGGCTTAACACCGGCCAATAATTTGACCCTTATGAAACAGAGTAACATCCTTTCCACCGCTACACGATACATCTTCTGGCATAGTTGTTTAAGAAATGAGAAACTATTCACTGCATCAGTTAGGGTTAAAATAATTGTTGCCAGTTGAAACATTAATTACTACAGTAATTATCCAATCAAAGGCTCTGAATTATTTTATTATTTATATCTAAACAACAACTTTTGGGGGGCAGGCAGTGTATGTTAAAAATCCTCTTGACTTGACTTGAAATGCATATAGCAAATTATATTGTAGCCTTCAAGATTCTGAATGTTTGTGGTCAGAGAAGTGTTATGGCTCCACCCACAGAGCCTTCTTGAACTTCTGGCCACAGATAGGAGTTCATTTAACATCAATTTAATATACCTTATACACTTTGCTTGCAGGTATTGCAGTTTTCTTTAAATATCTTTGGCACAAAATTAACTTTGTGCATATTCTATTCTGGTCTTATATAACAACACTGAAATGCATAGTAGGTCCTTTTAGTATAGTTACAAAGATAATATGTAATTCAGTGTGTATTCATCTCAACAGTGAGTGTTACAATGAGCAGGAAAAGGGAGTTTAAGTTCCTGATGACAACCCACTATGGAATAAGGTTAAAAAGAGGCATAGAAAATGAGTATGACCTTAATGCTATTGGATTATAAAAATGGAAAGTTGTGATTTTTCATTTCAATATGACTTTGGTTGTAAGCCAATTATAAGTTTGACATTATAAAACCATGCAATGAAGCTATACCCTGGCAAGCCTGTTAATTTGCAAGGGAAGTTACAGTATCCTCTTGAGCTCAAATATAATATGAAACATGACAGGCCACTCAGGCATGTTGGTATTCACTGCTGCAGGCAGGCATAAATTCTGCTTCATCTTTGCACCAAGTATTCTACAACCAGAATCCTAAAAGTTTTTTTCTTTCTTTCTTTTTTTTTAATGTAAAATATGAAACCTGGACGACCAGCATGAGTGATTTTCCATTTTCCAATTGACATTATATTACAGCTTTGAGCAGTGAACAACATAATGCTGCATAGGCACGTCTGCATTTGCTAATGTCTCAGAGATAGACTAGCATCTTCATTAAATTCAGCTAAAACCTGTACACCCACTGCTGTTACCCTTTAACTGCTGGGATATGTCAAAAGCATTTAGACTGTTATGTAGCTCCATGTTTAGACAGAAATATCCACAGTATTATGTAAAATAAATATTCTGAATAAGGTAAGGTGTGAATTATATTTCAAACAAATACAAATAAAAATGCATCTTTTTACTAATTAATTAATTAATTAATTGATTGATTGATTAATTAATTAATTAATTAATTAATTAATTAATTAATTAATTAATTAATTAATTAATTAATTAATTAATTAATTAGAATATGCAGAAAGTTCACAAGGAATCTGGTTGTGTCAATCAGGAATTGGATCCCACAGGATGCAACTAAAAAGTTGTGGAAGTGAGAAGCTTTTACTTTCACAGTCATGGTTTCACATTTAGTTTTAACTTTCACAAAGAAAGACAACATTCACTAATGTGAACATGTTGCATTTACATCATCATGCATTTACAGGGTTCATGAATTCACGCTTTCAATTGCCTGGTCTGGGTCACAGTAGTTTAAATTAGGCTATTAGTTTCTCTATATTTTGGGGAATAGAAATAAACAGATAAACTAATAAACAAATATAATTATTAGAAAATGAGGATGGTGATACACAGCTCTGGAAAAAAAATTAAGGGACCACTTCAATTTTTTTTCTTAAAAATTGTATGTATGGCAGCCATTTCATTCCGGTGTCTGTGCTAGAATTCCAACACAAGCACACATCATTTTACTTAATGAGGTACTGATTAGGGTGGCATGGTGGTGTAGTGGTTAGCACTGTCACAGCAAGAAGGTCCTGGGTTCAAGCCGAGCGGCTGACGAGGGCCTTTCTGTGTGGAGTTTGCATGTTCTCCCCGTGTCTGCGTGGGTTTCCTCCAGGTGCTCCAGTTTCCCACACAGTCCAAAGATATGCAGGTTAGGCTAATTGGTGGCTCTAAATTGACCGCAGGTGTGAATGTGAGTGTGAATGGTTGTTTGTCTCTGTGTCAGCCCTGTGATGACCTGGCGACTTGTCCAGAGTGTACCCTGCCTCTTGCCCATAGTCAGCTGGGATAGCCTCCAGCTTGCCTGTGACCCTGAACAGGATAAGCGGCTACAGATAATGGATGGATGGATGGGGGTACTGATTAGGTGATCACCTGAACCAAATATTATTTGATGAGGAGAAGTATAAAAACCACTGCTGTGGTCATCACTATCCTCTTGCAATAGGACCAGTTTGCATAGCAAAAACAGTGCTAGTAGTATTTCAAATTTAATTGGAATACAAAAATATCTATTCATCATGCAAAAAGAGTTAAAAAGTAAAGTTTTGAGTGAGAAAAGAAGGGTTAAATTCTGGCTTTACTGGCAGAAGGATACAGTGAGCATCAGGTTGCTTCAATCCTCAAAATTTCAAAGACAGCAATTCATAAGAACAAGGTCAATAAACAGACACTGGGGGCAACAAAGTTACATACTGGCAGAGGGTGAAATGACTCTCCACTGACCGGGATGATGGTGAACTCCTTTAAATGTCAATCACCAACCATAGGATGATATCAAGTGACCATAAAAAGAGTGGCAAATGGCAGTTGGGATTAAGTGCATGGCAAGGACGGTTCAAAACAGGCTCCTCTGGGCGAGGTTAAAGTCATGCAAAGCTAGAAAAAAGTTCTTCATCAATGAGAAGCAAAGAAGAAACAGGCTGAGGTTTATAAAAGACCATAAGGATTGGACCATAGAGGATGGAGTAAGGTCATCTTCTCAATGAGTCCAATTTTCAGATTGTACTGGAGCACAAACTGCAGAAAAAGTTAATGCTGGCTAAAATAGAAAAGTGTCAGCATTAACTTTTTCAGCTGTTTGTGTTACAGTAGCTATTGTGTAGTACTGAACTATATGGGTTAGCCTGGGCAGCATGGTGGTGTAGTAGTTAGCACTGTCTCCTCACAGCAAGAAGGTTCTGGGTTCGAGCCCAGTGGCCGACTGGGGCTTTTCTGTGTGGAGTTTGCAAGTTCTCCCCATATCTGCGTGGGTTTCCTCTGCATGCTCCAGTTTCCCCAACAGTCCAAAGTCATGCAGGTCAGGCTAATTGGTGGCTCTAAATTGACCGTAAAGGTGAATGTGAGTGTGAATGGTTGTCTCTGTGTGTCAGCCCTGCGATGACCTGGTGACTTGTCTAGGGTGTACCCCGCCTCTCACCCATAGTTAGCTGGGATAGACACCAGCTTGCCCACAACGCTGCACAGGATAAGCAGTTATGGATGGATGGATGGATGGATGGATGGATGGATGGGCTTGCCTTTGTGCCAGTGCAAATCAATGACCCTTGCTTGCCCATGACCCTGTCACTGGTTCACCAGTTGTCCTTCCTTGGACCACTTTTGCTAGGTATTAACCACTGCATATTAGGAACATCCCACAAGATGTGCCATTTTGGAGATGCTCAGGCCCAGTCATCTCGCCATCACAATTTGGCCCTTGTCAAAGTTGCTTAGATCCTTACACTTGGCCATTTTGTTCCTGCTTCCAACACATCAACTTCAAGAATGGATTGATCTTTTGCTGCCTAATATATCCCACCCCTTGACAGGTGCCATTGTAATGAGATAATCAGTGTTGTTCACTTCAGCTCTCCGTGTTCATAATGTTATGGCCGATTGGTGTTTTATATATATATATGTGTGTATGTGACCCCTCACCGAATCCAGGGACACATGTCGGCCAAAACGAATCCGAGATAATCGCAAAAGAAGCATTTTTTTTTCGAAATTTGTGATTTTTGTTTTTTTCCATCATGTGCAAGTTGAGATCTTGAAGAATGCAATCAGTATTTCAGATAATAGATTGTTTTGTTGGAAAAGCATACATTTTTTGTTGCAAATTGTCTCGTTTTTGTCAGGACTGTAGCCTGCTGGGGGGTGTGGGTAAATTACCATATGGGCCATTCACATGAAGATTTAAGTCATTTTTTTTTTTCCGCGAATCAGCTGTATGATCCGAGCTGAGCGCATGGCTACTTAACTGCATACAGGGGTGTGATTTCATTATGGAATGAGTTACTAAACAGAGCGCAGAGGAGCAAACACCGCGAAGCAAACAGACACTCGGTATTTACATCGGAGATCACCATTTCTAGCAAAAAAAAAACCGCAACCTCGTTTTCCAGATTGAATGGAATACTTGAATGATTGGATGATACACGGACCGTTCTAGGATTACATTCCATCGGAGGCATTGGTGTGTGCAAGGCGCCGTTTCTCTTTCTGATGGAGTAAGTTTATTAATCTAAGGCTGTGTGGTTATTTTTGCATGTAACGGAGAGTGTTGTGGTTTGGTTAAGCCTAGGTCACAACCGGACATATGATTTTTTGGCTGTGTGATTTTTGGCGTTTCCCAAATCGCTGCGTTTTTTTTTTTGTTCACGGAGAAAGATGCGCGTTGGCCGTAAGTTTGTCTTGCAACCTGAAAAAAACGTAAGCGCCTGTAGAGTTTTTTTGACATGACAAAGAACCTCTGCGGCCGGTCTGCGGCTCGAAAATCAGTGCATCACACGCGCGCTCTCGTGCTTTTCACACACGCGCTCTCGTGCGTTTCATGCGCGCTCTCCGTGTGTTTCTTGCGTTTTTTGCATGTAGACCGGCTGTAGGAGCGCGTACTGTACGGCCAGTTGTGACCGAGGCTTTACATGAAACTAGTGTTGTGTTAGTTGTGTCATCATCGTGCTATCTTTCTTTCTTACAGTGTGAGTAATTTTTCAACCACAAAACGTTAAAGTATACTTTAGGACTTATTTTTGTACTTCATAATTGTGTTGGGCATACTTTGCATGGAAGGAAAATTGACGTGGTGATCTTTGTTTACATGAAAGTAGTATCGTGCTAGCTTGTAGGGGGTAGGGCTTTCCTTAATGTCATGCAAATGAGCAGCATTATGTGCCCGCCCTACACCCAGAGTAGCTGAGATGGAAAACTTTGAGGGCGATTTTCTCCCTTTTCTGTTTTAAGAAGTATACACTTTCAAAAGGCCACACATTCTTCAAATATTGTCAGATCTCCTCATGGAAGGCATCATTGGAAAGCTTAGAAACTGTACTTTCTGAATCTGTCAGTAACTCAAAATGCCCCCGGACCGACATGTGTCCCTGGATTCTGTGATCTGCCACATATGTGTGTGTGTATATATGTTACCAGCCTGGTGTTTTTGTTTTTTTGGTTTCCTCTTTTTTCCCTCTGGGTCTATGTGGGTTTGGCACCCACTAATCGTTGTTGTGCCCCATGCCCTGTAGGTACACCGCTGGCACAGTAGGAGGACCTGCTCAATGTCACCTGGGCCAGGGAGGGGCATGAGCATATTTAAGCGGCAGCTGGAGCTTCCCCTGCACCGTTCACTTACATCCGGCTCGCTTCCCTCGCTGAACCCGTCTGACGCCAGCGCTTGTCTTGTCTCTGCTACGCGCCTGTTTGTGACTGCTTTTTGATTGGCCTGAGCGCCCTATTTTTGTGTTTTGAGCCTTCTGAGGGGCTCTTTGCTTTTGCTTTCATCTTGAACCGGGAGCGTGGCTCCCCCTTTTGTGTATCCCCCTAGATTTTTGTTTATTAAATTATTCTGAATTGTTCTTTTTGCGTCCATGTTGCCTTCCTGTGTTACCATTTGTAACATATTGGGGGCTCGTCCGGGAGACTTAAGAAATTCTGGTACCTCTCGCATCCTTTTGATCTACGGGTTGGTGTTTATTGGCCGCGCTGTGTTTGTTCTCGCCGTGGTGAGTACTTTTTGGGATTGGCTCTTTTTCTTTGTTAGAACGTTTTTGTGGATATCCCAGGAGGGGGCTCTGTGAAGCCTCGAGCTGGGTACTCCACGGAAGAACCGGAGATAGTTAGGCTTTTGTTTTCTCCAGTTTCAGTTTAGACAGTGTAGGTAGCCACTCCCTGCCCGTTGCCATCCACGTTAGTACACCAGCGCGCCAATCTGTTTTTGTTGGGCTCTGCCTGACTCGCTGTCCGCTCTCGTTTTTCTTTTTGAGTGGATTTGTACGGTTTTTGGGAAGTTTGATTGACTGTGGTTCCGTCTGCACATTAGTGCCTGCTCTAATTAACCACCTGCGCTACTTAGTAGCTTGTTTGATTTTTGAGTAGTCTTGTTGCCTTTTGTTTGTATTGGTTAACCTGCTGCTCGTTAATCTTTATAACCCTCATGTGAGGGGCATTTCGTTGACTAGTGTCAATTAGTACCGATTATTGTGCGCCTGTTGCTTATTATCTCGCCGGTTCGGTAAGCGCACCTGTTTTCGTTGTTGTCTGTTACGAGGCCTTTAAAATATGACGTCGGTCCAGGAATTTCTTAAGTCTCCATCTCGCACAAAGATGCATAGGCTTAACAAACCCGAGCTGCTCGATTTAGCCAAGGAGTACAATATTCCGTTAAGCGCCGACGAAGAATGCACCAAAGACGCTCTTAAAGCTAAACTTCTCGCTGTACTTGTCGAAATGGGTGTGTTGTCTCAGCGTCAAACGCCTATAAAGTTGCAGCCCTCCGCGTCCGCGTCTCCTACTCAGTCCCCAGCTCCTGCTCAGGCCCGAGACACCCGGATCCGCTTGCGCGAGCTGGACCTCGAGCAGAAGCGTCTGGAGATGGAGTCTGAGCAGAGGCGTCTGGAGATTGAATTACAGCGCGAGCGTCTAAAGACTGAGGCTGTAATCCGCCGGTTAGAATCTGAGACCGCGAAGGCCAAATCTGCTTTTGATGTGGCTAAAAATATCAGATTGGTTCCCCCCTTTAGTGAGGCAGATGTCGAGCGATATTTCCCTCACTTTGAAAGGGTGGCAACCAATTTGGCTTGGCCGAAAGACAAATGGGCATTCCTCCTCCAATGCGTTTTAACGGGTAAATCCCAGGAGATCTATTCCTCACTCCCTGTTGACCATAGTGCCGACTATGACGCGGTTAAAATAGCACTTCTAAACGGTTACCAGCTAACAGCCGAAGCGTATCGCCAGAGATTCAGAAAACTTAGGAAGAAACACGATCAGACGTATGTTGAGTTTGGCCGGTTGAAAGAAACGTCATTCAACCGCTGGCGCACCGTCGTTGGAGTCAATGATATGGCCAAGTTGACTGAGTTAATCCTCCTCGAAGAGTTCATTAATTGCCTGCCGCCCTTGGTCGCAACGCATGTCAGCGAACAGAAACCTAAAACACTTTCTGCTGCGTGCACGCTCGCCGACGAGTATTCACTCATCCACCATGACCGTGTCCAAACTAGACCTCGTCCTACGTCTCCCGTGGCGACTGTATCCCGCAACCGTGCTGGGACCAAGCCGCCGTCTACGCCAACCGTTCAGCAAGGTTGTTTCTATTGCAGTAAACCCGGTCATGTGATTGCCGACTGTTTGAAATTGAAACGTAAACGTGCTAGGGATGACAACGCTAAAAGCGTCGGTTTAGCTTGTTCACTTCCACCTCTGCAGCGTCGTTTCGATTATGCCGCAAACTCTGACAAGTCATCTTACGATCCGTTCCTGTTGGATGGATCCGTGTCTGTGTCTGGCGCCGCTCCGGTGCCCGTCCGTATTTTACGTGACACCGGCGCGAATCAGTCAATCCTTTTGCAGGGGGTCCTTCCGTTGTCAGCGCGTACTGCCACAGGCAGTAGTGTGCTGGTTCGTGGTATCGGGAAGGGGGTGTCTGAGATGCCCCTCCACCGCGTATTGCTGAGGTCTGACCTTGCCAGTGGTGAGGTGAATGTCGCCGTTCATGACACACTGCCCGTCCCAGGCGTTACACTGTTACTCGGTAATGACATCGGCCATGGTAATGTGTTTAGCTGCGATGCGCCGCTTGAAGTTGTGACAAAACCTCTGGTATCTGACACGCCCGATGCATGCGAGCGTGAGCATCCTGATGTTTTTCATGCCAGTGTAGTCATGCGTGCCCAAGCGAAGAAAGCTGCGTTGAAAGTGGTGCCAGACATCACTTTAGCTGACACGTTTATGGCGATACCAGAAGCGTGCGCTAGACTCCTGAAGGATAAACCGAAGTGCGATACTGTGTTAGACCCTGCAATCCCGAAGGTCTTGTATGACCGCCCAGATTTCCGACTAACACAGTCTGATCTCATTCAGCAGCAAAAATCTGACGACAGTCTGGTAGCGTGTTTTAAATCCATGTGTTCAGACTCTGAGATAGGCACCATCACACAAGGTTATTATTTACACAATGGCGTGCTTATGAGAAAGTGGAAGCCTCGTGACCAGTCTGAGGATTGGCAGTCACTGCAACAGATAGTGGTACCGTCCAAGTACAGAGCGGAAATTCTGAGTAGGGCTCACGACGGCCTCTCTGGCCATAGCGGCGTGACCAAAACACTTGATCGCATAGCGAGATATTTCTTCTGGCCCGGTGTTAGGTGTGACGTGGTTAAGTTCTGTCAATCATGCCATGTTTGTCAGCTTGCTGGCAAGCCTAATCAGTTAATCCCGCCTGCACCGTTACACCCCATACCAGCCATTGGCCAGCCGTTTGAACGAGTAGTGATTGATTGTGTTGGTCCACTACCGAGGTCGAAAAGTGGCTATCAATATCTGTTAACTGTGATGTGTACGTCCACTCGCTACCCTGAGGCCATACCTCTACGCAAAATCACCACGAAATCCATCGTACGAGCACTGCTCCGTTTCTTCTCCTTTGTTGGGCTGCCTCGTGAAATACAGAGCGATCAGGGCACTAATTTCATGTCCAAAGCCTTTGCCAAGGCCCTCCAGTCTCTCCAAATTACCCATCGAGTGTCCTCTGCTTTCCATCCCGCCAGTCAGGGCGCACTGGAGAGGTATCACCAAACGCTCAAGCGTATGCTCCGTGCATATTGTTTGGAGACTGGGGTGTCTTGGGAAGATGCTGTGCCGTGGTTGTTATTTGCTTCGCGTGAAGTGGTACAAGAATCTACTGGTTTTAGTCTGTCTGAATTAGTGTTTGCTCACCGGCTGAGAACACCACTGTCCATATTGAGTGAGCGCTGGCTTGGTACTGTGCCCCCGCAACACCTGCTACAGTACGTCAGCGATTTCCACACATGCTTATACCGCGCTCGTGCCATCGCCAGAGCGAACCTTGAGAAAATCCAAGGTGAAATGAAACACCGATTTGACCGCAAAGCGCGCAGTCGTAGTTTCAACCCCGGTGAAGAAGTTCTGGTGTTGATGCCGATTCCAGGCTCTGTTTTCCAGGCCAAATATAGCGGTCCATACAGCGTGGAGAAAAAACTGTCCGATGTGGACTACGTGATTGCGACCCCTGATAAGCGTGTCAGTTCTCGTGTTTGTCACATTAATATGTTGAAGCCCTATCACTTTCCTAAGCCACTCGATTCCCCCACCGTTCTTCTCTCCGTAGTAGCTGGGGGTGAGGATGTCGACTCTGTTCAGTTGCGCTGCATAGTCCAGGGGCGTCTGAAAAATTCCAAGATGTTGGCAACGCTGCCAACCCAGTTAACACATCTAACTGAACAGCAGCAACGCGATGTTGTGTCACTGATTAACGAATATCCTGAAATATTCCGTGATGTTCCATCTAGGACCACTGTCCTCCAGCACGACGTTGATGTGGGGAGTAGTCTCCCAATTAAACAGCATCCGTACAGGGTAAATCCAACGAAGCGTGCAATCTTGCATCAGGAGACTGAATACCTTCTCTCCAACAAGTTGGCAGAGCCTAGTGTTAGTCCGTGGAGTTCGCCTTGCCTGTTGGTCCTGAAAAGCGACTCCTCTTATCGCTTTTGTACTGACTACCGTCGGGTTAATGCAGTCACCGTCCCCGACAGCTACCCCATGCCTCGGGTAGATGACTGTGTTGACAGGCTCGGGTCCGCCATGTTCGTCTCCAAATTAGACTTGCTCAAGGGGTACTGGCAAGTGGGCCTCACCCCTAGAGCAAAGCTGGTTTCTGCTTTTGTTACCCCTGATGCGTTTCTGCAATATAATGTAATGGCGTTTGGCATGCGTAATGCTGTTGCTACATTCCAGCGTCTCATGAATTTAGTGCTGTCTGATGTGCCAAATTGTGATGCCTATTTGGATGACTTAGTCTTGCATGATCGTACATGGTCCGAACATGTGGCCCGGTTACGCGAAGTGTTCCGTCGCCTCTCCGCTGCGTCGCTGACCGTCAACCTCGCCAAATGCGACTTTGGTAAAGCAACCGTCACGTACTTGGGGCGTGTAGTGGGTGGTGGGATGGTTCGTCCCGTGGCTGCTAAAGTTGAAGCTGTGCAGGTTTATCCTGTGCCCAACAATCGACGGGAGCTGCGCAGATTCTTGGGGTTAGTTGGTTATTACCACTGCTTCTGTAAAAACTTTGCCGCCATCGTTTCGCCTCTCACCGACTTGCTGAGCCCGAAAACTGTCTTTCAATGGTCAGATGATTGTCAGAAGTCGTTCGAGAATGTTAAAACCCTCCTGATGTCAGCGCCTGTCTTGGTGGCGCCTGACTTCTCGAAGCCGTTCAGCCTCGCCATCGATGCGAGTGATGCCGGCGCGGGAGCCGTCCTCCTCCAGAGTTTTGAAACGCACGAGCACCCAGTCTGCTTCTTCTCGAAAAGGTTCAGTCGTGCGCAGCGAAACTACGCCACTATCGAGAAAGAAGCCCTGGAGCTCGTGATGGCCATTCAGCATTTTGAGGTGTATTTAGGCTCGTCGTCCCAGCCAATTGTGGTTCACACCGACCGCGATCCCCTAAAGTTCCTCAACCGAATGTTCAACAGCAACCGTCGCCTGATGCGCTGGAGTTTATTACTTCAGCCATTCGACCTGCGCATCTCTCATATCCGCGGCAAGGACAATGTCGTGGCCGACGCCCTATCTAGAGCTGTAGCGCCCTCTGACATTTGCCATTCTGACGTGACGACCGTTTAGACCGTTAGGCATTCAAATTTAAATTCAATTTGGTGCGCGTGACCGCCCTAGTGTCTGGCAGTTTAAGTCTGCCCTAGGTGTTGTGTGTCTGTATTTTCAGCCATTAGGCCTGTGTCATCGGTAAGTGCCTCATCATCAGCACTTGCTGATGTCCATTTATGTATACTGTATATTTCATGTGATCGTTTGTGTTGCGCATGTGTATGATGTGGTGGTGGGTGTGCACAATATCTTTGGCTGCTTGCAGTTTATGCTGGGGCCTGATATCATGCTGGCTGCATGGTATTTTGCCCCCTACATGCCCTTGTCTTTTCCTTGGAGACCATGGTCTCCCTTTTGTGGTGGGGGTGTTACCAGCCTGGTGTTTTTGTTTTTTTGGTTTCCTCTTTCTTCCCTCTGGGTCTATGTGGGTTTGGCACCCACTAATCGTTGTTGTGCCCCATGCCCTGTAGGTACACCGCTGGCGCAGTAGGAGGACCTGCTCAATGTCACCTGGGCCAGGGAGGAGCGTGAGCGTATTTAAGCGGCAGCTGGAGCTTCCCCTGCACCGTTCACTTACATCCGGCTCGCTTCCCTCGCTGAACCCGTCTGACTCCAGCGCTTGTCTTGTCTCTGCTATGTGCCTGTTTGTGACTGCTTTTTGATTGGCCTGAGCACCCTATTTTTGTGTTTTGAGCCTTCTGAGGGGCTTTTTGCTTTTGCTTTCATCTTGAACCGGGAGCGTGGCTCCCGCTTTTGTGTATCCCCCTAGATTTTTGTTTATTAAATTATTCTGAATTGTTCTTTTTGTGTCCATGTTGCCTTCCTGTGTTACTATTTGTAACAATATATATATATATATATATATATACACACACACACTTGTGACATACAGTAGCAGCAATTTAATTTTTCCCGTTCCAACCGCACGCCATGCGACTGCCGTGCAGTTCCCAGCTGAATGCCAGGGGGCTGCCATGAATGGCTCAGACCCCCCCCTTCCTTCCCTATTTTAATTCTAAACACGCCCATTCATTCAATTCCACGGTGTCACCATTAGATGGCGCTTCTCTCATCTCATTATCTCTAGCCGCTTTATCCTTCTACAGGGTCGCAGGCAAGCTGGAGCCTATCCCAGCTGACTACGGGCGAAAGGCGGGGTACACCCTGGACAAGTCGCCAGGTCATCACAGGGCTGACACATAGACACAGACAACCATTCACACTCACATTCACACCTACGGTCAATTTAGAGTCACAAGTTAACCTAACCTACATGTCTTTGGACTGTCGGGGAAACCGGAGCACCCCCACGCAGACACGGGGAGAACATGCAAACTCCCCACAGAAAGGCCCTCGCCAGCCACGGGGCTCGAACCCGGACCTTCTTGCTGTGAGGCGACAGCGCTAACCACTACACCACCGTGCCACCCCCGCTTCTCTCAAAAAAAAAAAATCTTGAAATGATGTGTGAAGCTTTTGTACTGCACTTCCCGATTTCAGTGAGAAAGTAGCTGTCGAATAGATACATAAATGTGAGGTAAATTTTACCCAATTTAAGTATTTCATAGCTTTTTATTTCAGTTATTTTATACTCAATATATGGAATTAAATCTAACCCAAACAAGTCAATGCAAATTGTTACCTCAGATTTATTGGGTAAATTCTTTACGGTAGGTTACTTTTTCAGTGCAGGAGCAGATGAAACTGCGGGTCTTGGTAGTCTGGTGGTTACTGCACATGTCCTGTACCGGTAACTCCTGAAACATGGTTTGATTCTTGCCTTGGGTTTACTCGCTCAAAAATAAATATTTAAAAAAATGACTCTTGCAATGAAGCACTGTGCACTTTTTAGTGTTACATGTAGGTCCTTGTATCATCCGATCATTCAAGTATTCCATTCAATCTGAAAAACAAAAAAAAACACTCAATATTTCGTTTTCCTGTTTTTCTGTATGACCAAAAAATGAGGGATTGGTGTTTGTTTTCCTTTTTCCAACTCAAAACAGAACAAATAATAAACAGGGAAACCAAAACGAAATAATAACTCTAATTTACGATTATTGATTTTCTCTATTCCCCACGCTACATTAGCCTTCCCATGATCCTCAGCGACAGTCCATCATCATCTCTGCATCTATGAAACAGAAAAATTGCATGTGCATGTATATATCAAGTAATTTATTCATACATCCTATTCATTTAATATATTAAGCTGTTAATGTTAAGCTGATGATCTCTTAATTATTATTATCTCAATATAATAGTAATCTGTACTCAAGTTGAGGGGGGATGGGGGGGATGCCATCCCCCCTGGAATAAAAAATGGTCAAAATCATCCCCCCTCCCTTTCCTTGAGCAATTTTATCTATAAATGTGGACATTACTTCTATTTAACATTGGAATTAGAAATGCCATTCCACGTAGCTTTGCTGAAACTGAGCATACAGTAAGCTACCGCGAGAGAGGGCACGCGCAAGCGAAGCGTTTGAGAAGGTGACATTCAGTTGGAGTTCCGTTATTTTTTATTTCATTTGGCATCAGTGACAGCAGCGGATTGCAGCATCATGGCCAAGCAGAGTGGACAGCAAGACCTAAGCAAGTTCGGCTTTAAGATCGCAAGAAAAAAACATTTCAGGAGGTAAGTCAAGAGTTACGAATATCAGTCAAACTTTCTGTGAGCCCACTATCATGCTGTAAAGTTACTGATATGGAGCCTAATTTGTGGGCGGCAGATAACAACACAGCTATCATAATGAATGTTAGTTTGGAGTCTATCCAGCTATCGATAGCTTACTCAGGTTCATGTTAGCTTTGATTTCTTGTATAAGGCCATTAATTTAATCAGCCTGGACGTTCGTTTGTTATTCTTCAGGCAACAAAAAGTGTTATTCAAGACAGGAAGGTTAAAATAAATGACACTAGCAGTTTTGAAGGCTTCATTGCCTCATTAGAGAGCCGGTCACAACATGTAAGGCAGAGCAGGATTGGTGTAGGACTTGACAAAGTGTCTGCTAAAATGCAGCTTTCTTTTTCTTCGTCATAGGCTCTTCTTCTGTCTCCTCAATGGGCCTTTTCCCCTTTCCAAAGAAACTTTCCAAAGATGCCTGCTTTTAACTCATTTTGCTAGCTTGTATCCAGTATGTATCAAAGTGCTGGTATGTATCGAAGCAAAGTATCAAAGTATCCAAGGCAGCTCCTTGGTAACCATCAATGTTACGGTGTCATGTGACCTAGATAACAGTGGGAATCAACGTTACAGAAAGAATCCGGTCATTTTTCAAAGCTCAAATCCTCGTTCAGATAATAAATAAATCAGAAATAACATTATAATTATATTTAATTAAATTATCTTATCCACTGCTCTTTATTCCAGATGACAGTCAGCAGCAACTGCAACACAGTGCGACAGGAGCTGGAGGACCTGGAGTGTGAGACAATACAGGAGCAGGAGCAAGCAGGAGAACCAACAGCTGAAGACCTGAAGATTTACAATTTACTGTTGCTTGTTTTAGCTTATTGGTTACCTACCTACCTCTGTATTTAATTCAATGTTCCCAATGTTCAGCTTTGAATAAAAATTCTATTGACTTGATATGAAAAGATTCAGTTGTTCATTTACATTGCCTGCTGAGGTTTTAATAAATTATTTACCAAATGATTTAAAAGGAGCCTACCATGACTATGAAGTTGCACTTCAAATTTGTCATCTGCATTTCACCCTAATATGGAGAATGTGGTAGGTATGTCAGCCAGGAGACTGTCTAAATATGACACGACATCCACACTGTGCATGTTTTACAGTAAAATACCAGTGTATTATGTTTTTTTACAACAATAAAAAGGGTACACAGTGTGTACTACACACTTTATCAGCACAAAATACTGTATGTCTGGTAAATGAACAAGGTCCACAGACCTATGTTGTATGCAAACCCTCCTAAAAGCAAACCAGTTTCCCACCGACGGACCGACCGATGGGTCGACACGCGACTAAAAATTTCACTATCCCCCCGGTTTGATTTTACAACTCGACCACTGATAGTAATAATAAATAATGATAACAATAACAACATGGCATTCATTTTGTCGCTTTCAACATATTGTGTCAGACCAACTTTGCTTTTTATTAGAGGACATGAATCAGTGTATCATTCGTTCTTTCTATTTTCAAATGGCAATCTCTCATCTCATCTCATCTCATCTCATCTCATCTCATCTCATTATCTGTAGCTGCTTTATCCTTCTACAGGGTCGCAGGCAAGCTGGAGCCTATCCCAGCTGACTACGGGCGAAAGGCGGGGTACACCCTGGACAAGTCGCCAGGTCATCACAGGGCTCAAATGGCAATCAAAAATCAAAAAATGAAAAAAAGTGACTGGTTATTTTGTTATTTGTTTTTATTTTAACACAAAAAAATGAAAAAAATGACTGGTTTTTCATTTTTTTTATATGAGCCTAAAATTGAAATGAAAAACAATTTTTTTTTTCATTTTTTGATTGCCAATTAAAAATGGAAAGAACGAATGATACACAATCCGTGTATCATTCGTTCTTTCTTTTTTTCAGTAATATGCAATGACTCGGCCAGGCCCTTTCTTTAGTGTAATAAGAGACAGTAGAGAGGTTCATGCCATTTGTCTATTTTTATTAACCGGTACAGTGTAATCACAAAACAGTATTGTATTTGGACCGACAAGAGACAGTTACCGTATCATTTCTCACTATGCCCTCCTTTGTTCCTAATAACCAGATTTATCACGTTTAATTATTAACAATTATAATAATAATAAATCAATATAAAACCCCGACATCTACAGAAGATTTTCAACAAATAGGGGGCAAGGAAGCTCACACACAGCAGCGAGTGATCTGTGATGAGATGATTTTGAGAAGCAAAAAAAAAAAGCTCAACACCAGCAAATGTGGATTAAAGCAGAAAATTGCGTTAGGTAAAATCATTTTAGAAATTTTAGAAATCATTACATTCTTGTTTTTTCAATAAAAATAATATTTTTTAACTTTATAATGCTTAGTTACGTGCCGGGGCTCTGTCAGTCATTGATAGCCCAACTAATCACAGCGCTGTGGTTCTTTTCCTGATCCTTGGCATTGTGTTTTTTCTTTCTTTGTTGATAATGTGTTACCGTATGTGATAAGCATGGTTCATTAAAAGGCCCACTTCTGCTGCATGCCCCCTCCTCTCTGCAAAAATTGTGTATTCCTCTCAAGGTGCTAACTGTCTCCATTGTATTGTGAACAGCCACTCCACCCCCCACTGAGGTTGCTATTCATGAATGGTAATTTGGTTTTAGGTTACACCCTAATTTCAGTGACAATTTACTCTGCCAAGCTTACAATGTCAGAGGAATTACACTCTAAAAAATAAAGGTGCTTCAGTGGTTCTTCAAATCTCTGGATGGTTCCATGGAGAGTCAAAACTCTGTGATGAACCATTACATTATACGAAAGGTTCTTCACATTGGAAATGGTTCTTCAGATCCTGGCATTCTCTTACCATTTGCTGGTCAATGCACATAGGCTATGTTTACACAAATCTGTCTTCACTGCTCAAACAAATGGTTTAAATGGTTCTTTAAAGAACTGTTGCATGAACGGTTCTTTGAAGCCCTGAAAAAAGTTCTTCTATGGCATTGCCCCGAAGAACCGGTACTGGCCCCATTATTTTTTAGAGTGTAGTGCCCCAAAAAACACAATTTCAGCTTGGAAAAACTACAGATGGTATAACTTCAGGAAGAAAATAAACATTTATTTCACACTAAGAAAAGCAGACTCACTACACATGGAGGCTATACAAAGCACAGAAATGTAGCATAGAGTTGTCCCATCTAGTAGTTTCCACATTCCCATGGTGAGTCTTTCCTACGGTACATTTGCCACAGGTGTATTTGTGGCAGCGTACACAAAGTTCAGTGCTTCTGTTATTATTGCAGGGTTCACTGTCCTTCCCAAGCCCCATCCTCAATGCTCCACAAGTGCCTGGTCAGCACCCCCATGTTATATTTGGGTTATTATTCCATTATTATTTGAGGCTAGGTTTTGGGCTAGGGGTTGGGTTAGGGGTGAGCTCAGGTTGGGGTTAGAGCCAGGATTTGGGGTTAGGGTTAGAACTGATCCTTCTTGGTTGCCTTGGTTGTGACGAAGTCTGGTTAGGGTTAGAAACAAAGAGGCTATTTCTCAGGTACACTGTAAAATGTAATAGTATAGGTTACTTTAAAAAAAAAAGTAATCTGAACTCAGTTCAGCTTATTCTGTTGACTCTACTCGCTTAGATTTAGTAAAGATAACTTTTTACTGAGGCAAGTAAACAAACCTGACATTGCAAGTTAACTCTACTTTGAAATATGAGTGAACAAGAAGCGTCTGCAAAACCCGGAGAAACTCGGCAACTTCCGCCAGCACTCGGCGTCTCTCGTCTTGAATACACATGCGCAGTTGCACACTGACGACACGCTGAGACGGTTGGACCTGAATGAGGCGCCAACTGAACGCTCCAGTCTCCATCAACCGGGAAAGGACATGAGAGGCAGCAGGTGCAGTGTCACGGTAAGGTTAGTTGAAGTTGTGACAAGTTGCGGGGAGTCGGTCCTCCGTCGGTTAGCATGTGGGCGCGAAAGTTCGCTAGCACGCTAAAGTTTGCTAGCCCGCCAGGTAATGTTATGCCATGTAAAACGTTAGCATGTGAAAGCTAAAGTTTGCTAGCCTTCCAGGTAATGATACACGATGCAAAACGCTGCAAGAAAAGTGGACGTTCAGAGATAACTAGGGTTTCAGTAAACACAGCGGGCTTATTAACGGTTCAAAAAGCAACTCTTGATTTTATATAGACCACTCTTCAATTCGGCAAGCATGTAATTCATTTCTTAGCTTTTGGTTAAACAAAAAAAAATGTTTGTATTTGTTCATGGCTCATTTTTAGGTTGACAGTGTGATTTTGAAGACTGATATAATAGTTTTGGGAAGGGATGGTTGACAATTTATTAATTGTGTGATATTGAAAATGCACAAGAAAATGTATGAAACATGACGTTAGAAAATGGATTTTGCCAATTTTCTACTTATTACTTTAACAAAAAATTGTGGCATTTTAGAAAATCATATTCTGTATAGCTGCAATCTGTGCTTGTTAATAACAGACTACCTGATTGGTTATGTTGTTTCTTTTGTAGGTGTCTGAGGGCAGAAACTAAGCTATGCATTGGAAGTGTAAATACTGCTTGTTTTCTTCTGAAAAAAGGGCTCAACTATTCAAGCACTATCGCTTAAAACATGGAAGTTATGCCAGAACTACTCCAATTCCATGCCTCCACACAGATTGTCTTTGTTCATTCAAGTCATTTAATGCCTTAAAAGTGCATTTAACAAGAAATCACTCCCATGAAGTTCATGACAGACAGAGGAGTGGAATTGATAAAATCCCTGTCATATTCCATTGCCCTCTCTGCACTTTCAAAGAACCCTGCGTGGAACAAACTTTTTTATCCCATTTGCGCCGACATCTCAAAAATAAGGAAACTGTGAAGTGTCCATATGAAAACTGCATTTTTGAAAGCAATGTCTACTCAACATTTAATGCTCATAAATGCAAAGAGCACCGACTTCCCAGTCAGAAGTGGTTGAAGCCTGACATTGCTGTGCGCAGCACATTTCACAATGCAGATCCAGATATGCCACAAGATGTACAAGAAGTTGAGGATTTTTCTAGTGATCCTACAGACCAAGATGAAAGTGAGGAAGAAGCTCAAATGGAAAATTTAGATCACTTACAGCATCAACTTGAGCATAATTTAGCCTCACTCTTTCTTAAACTACAGGCAATCTTGCATTTATCTGACATGGCCATACAAGAGGTAATTCAACAACTAAACCAGCTTGTTCTTCTCTCAGAGCCCCTTCTACATAATGCCATTCAGCAAATTCTCAATGAACATGGTGTCAGTGATGATTCAGTCGTGAGAAAGATTTTGAATGCTGTCAAAGTGAATAACTTGTTCTTGAAAATGACTGATGCTGACCAGTCACTCTCCACAGCCAGTAAAAGAACCTCATATTTTCAGAGGGAATTTCCTATGGTCATGCCAGTTGAATACAAGCTTGAAAAAGACCTACAGTCACTCTCTTATGTGCCAATTCTGAAAATGTTACAAACACTATTAAACAGGGCTGATGTTCTAGAAAAAATTCTCAGACATGAGTGCACCGTTGATGGATTCAACACTTACAGAGATGGCACTCATTATCGCGGAAATGATTTTTTTAAGACTGAGACCTTAAGGATTGTGCTTGGACTTTACATTGACGAATTTGAGATAGCCAATCCTCTGGGCACTTCCAAGAAGAAACACAAGCTGTGTGGTATTTATTGGGTTCTTTCCAATCTTCCCTCAAAACATCGCTCCTCTCTCCACTCTATTCAGCTAGCAATATTATGCAAAGCAAGTGCATTCAAACAGCATGGCTATGCAGCTGTCCTTCACCCACTTCTTCAAGACCTAGTCACTCTAGAAAAACATGGTGTCTATGTTGAGCAGTTAGGTGAATGTGTGAAAGGAACTGTGCTCTATGTGTCAGCTGATAACCTAGGTGCTCATTCTTTTGCTGGTTTTCAGGAGAGTTTCACAGTGCAGCACCCCTGTCGATTCTGCATGGCAAAAAAGAGTGACATCCAGCAGAAAGAGGTCCGATCAGGAGCATTTGAGTGCAGAACCAGCCAGGATCATGACAGGCAAGTTTCTGAAGTTTTAGAGAATCCAAATCTGGTGAAAGAGTATGGTGTGAAAGGTCCTTGTGTTTTAAGGGACAATTTGGAATATTTCCACACTATCAGTGGGTTTCCACCTGACATAATGCATGACCTCTTGGAAGGTATCATCCCTGTTGAAATGTCTTTATGCATTAATGACTTGATCTCCAAGAAGTACATCACGCTTGAGTCATTGAACAAAGTCATCCAAAATTTTCCTTACAAATTCACTGACAGGACTGATCAGCCTCAGATTATCCCAGCTACTTTTGCCTCTAGAGGTACGATTGGCGGTAACAGCCACGAAAACTGGACACTCACAAGACTCCTTCCGCTTATGATTGGTTTTGATGTCCCAGAGAATGATCCAACATGGGAAATTTTAATGCTTTTGAAGGACATCTTAGAACTGTCAGCATCGTTCAGACTAACAGAAGATTCTATTGACTACCTTGATGCCAAGATCTCAGAGCACAGAGGTTTACTTTTAACAGTATTTCCTCATTTCACATTGCATCCAAAGCACCACTTTGTGGAGCATTATCCACAGTTGATTAGGATGTATGGGCCGCTCCGGGATATGTGGACAATGCGCTTTGAGGGCAAGCATAAATTCTTCAAACAAGTCATTCACAATACAAAAAACTTCAAAAATGTCCCACAAACTCTGGCTGTCCGCCATCAGAGAATGATGGCATATCATGTGGACTCCTCCTCATTTTTCAAGCCATCCATCCAAATAGACAAGGTGACACTTTCTTTGGTTTCATCTTTACCTGAGAATATTCAGAACTTGTTGAAACAGAGGTATGCATCTCAGAACACAGTCCTCGTAGCATCATCTGTGAGTATTGATGGCGTCAAATACAGTCCAGATATGATTGTGTCTGTTGGTGCTTGTTCATGCCTACCTGAGTTTAGGCAAATTCACAACATCCTTGTCATTAACAGTGATGTCTTGTTTGTGTGCAAACATTTGACATCGTGGTTTAATGAGCATATGCATTCTTATGAGCTATGCAGTCATGTGTCATCAATTTGTCATATGTCAGTCAATATGCTCTCTGATCTGAATGACCCTTTTCCTTTGGCAGCCTACAGAATCAGGGGCAGGACATTTGTTACCCTTAGGCATTATATTTTGTGCTGATTAGATGCTGAAGATTTTGATGTCAAGTGTCATGAGGTAACTCAACTGATATTTATTTGTATTTTTACACCCTCTGTAGAATCAAAGCAAACAATGGAGATGAGGACTACACTAAGGATAATTGTCCATGACAATGACATCAGGAAGATTACACTTTCTGGGAAACCCCAGACACTTGACTCACTTGTTGAACAGCTTGAGGAAAAGCTGGGTCTTCAGTACAAATTCTCCCTCCAGTATGAGGATCCTGATTTTAACAACGCCCTTGTCAACCTCACTGACATTACTGACCTGCCTGACAAACCCACTCTAAAGATAATCACCCTGGTTTCAACCCCCACACCAAGCACAGCCAGCACAGATGACACAGAGATCCTTCCTTTCTCCCCTGAAAGTCGGTCATCCCTTTCTCGGTCTCCATGGCCAGACACCTTTGAAATTCCCAATTTTCCTGTTGACATAGAGTACAGATTACGCCAGGGGAATCTTCTGTATATGAGAGACAAGACATATCTACAAGTACCCAGGGACATGAAGCACGAGATACTTGAAAAACTTGCTGAGGCAATTTACACCTTCAAGGCTTATCCCTGCGATGAAGAATTCAATGATGTTGCAACAGCACTGATTCAAAAGCACCCATGCCTCATTGAACCAGGCTCTGTCACTGGATGTAATGGTTGGAAAAATAGCATTAAGTTCAAAATGGGAAACTATCGTACCAAACTGCGTCGAGCTGGATGTACAGATGTAGCCGTAAATCAAGGGAAAAGAAGAGGCGAAACTCCTCAGAGAAGGATCAAGAGACCCAAACGGTTTGAAATCAATTATCTACCCAATTTCCCTGATGGTGAAGATGAGAACAGTATGGAGTCCAAACAAAAGGAACTTGTAGAGGAGATGAAGCAACGTCGTCCATGTAGTGCTCTAATAACCAAAAACATGGACTCAAGTTTTGCTTTGAGAAGAAAAGAGTTGGTGAACTCTGAGCCTTCAGTAAAGGACACGATGGAAAGGTGGCCAGCACTCTTTACGGAGGGTCAGGTAATCTTCCTTTCTTATACGCATGTTTTAGTTATTATGCACTTGCCTCCAAAAAACAAGGGGTTTCTTGTTTGTTTGTTTTTTTTGCTATTCTTTCATGTATTTCCAAGATGACTACACCTCGAGTAGTAATTTGTCATATATTTCCTTTAGATTCTTGCAGAGTTCTGTCGTTTGACAACCAAAAACCTGAATTCCGAATTCTACAAAGAACTTGACAAATACGCTCCTTGTTTCTTTGAGATTTTCAACACCAAGGGGGGAAGTGTTGGCCGGAAACTTAAAAAGTACCTTCAACAAGTCACATCAGAGGTAAGTTTCTCAGATATTAAGTAAAATTAATTCTTCATCATGTGTGGAACAAAAATTGCTACCCCATTTTGTGTGCAGAGGCATTAATTGATTTTCCGTGACCACAGGAGTGATGTGTGTTGCATGTGATTTTTCAGAGTACAGATGTTACCGTGAAACGAACAGCAGTCCTCCGTGGCCTTCCTGTCATCCTTGGAGATGAGGACACAGACTTCTTCAAGACATGCTTTGTGAGTCATCTCTATTACTGAGTTTTTTGTCTACACCCCAGAATTTCCACTCTACTTAATTCTGCTCCTTGTGTTACTTTGATAGCTTTAGTTGTTTTCCGCTTTAGAAATTCAAGGTGACATCTGACATGTAATTGTGCCTGTATTGCTGATATTTTTGTTAGGACTCCGATGACCCTGGCATCTCTGCCGTCCCCATTGGAATCCTGACCATCGTGCCTGAGGATGAACAGACCTCCCCCGATTCACTGCATCTTCAGTGTTCAGGTACCGCGATAATTCTGGAAGGAGAAATTGCGATGGATGATCTTCATAATCTTCCACATGCCATTTGCATGCTCTTTGGACTTACATATGCCCTGAATTTGGAATACCCTCCACAACTGAAGTACACCTTTGACTTCATTCAAAGGGTGCTTCTCTCACTTGGACATAAATCCCTGAAGCCAAAGATACAGTCACTCAAAAATCTTCTGATGCAATGAATCAATATAATGACAGAAATGAATGTAAGGTGACATCTTGTCACATAGATACCTTTTCCCTTATTGGAAAAGTGATTTTTGTTTTATTTTATTTTTTTGTTTGATTCTTTTTTGTGGGAGGGAATTTCATCATCCTTTCAGATGACTAATTGTTTTATGTTCATAAGGCGGCTATATGAGCACCTACTTTTCTTAGAGCTTTTTCCTGTTGAGTTGGTAGTAACATGATTGTGGTGATATTGATGACCAACAGCAGGTGCTTTAGCCAGTTATCTCCTTAAATCCAAAAGCTCTGAGCAGTTTTAGCAGGAGCTGTTTCAAACATCAGAACTACAGTTGCATAATCAGTTGAAAAAGTTATTATTTAAAGTTTAAAGTTTTTATTTTGCAGTCATGCACTTGGTTGATTGGAAACAGACTTGTATAAACTGTGTAAACTGTTAAAATGTATTGGAATGATGAACAAATGTAATGCATGCATTTCATGCTACCTTTACTCAGTGGGTCATCAGAAATGTCTCTGAGGGTCACCATTGACCCATGGACTGCCTGTGTTCCTTACAACCCCTGTGTAAGTTAAACCTCAGCTTTTCAGCCTGGACCATATTATTTCATGTGTTCAAACAAAAACGTAAAAGTATTAAACTCTGCACTGTATTCAAACTGTTGTCTTTCTTTGTTTCAGTAGCGTATCACATTAAGTTCAGCTTACTTGAGCATGTCAAGGCAATCGGTTTCCTAATATTTTCTTAGTAAAGTGAATGCTAATAAACTTGTAAGGTTAACTTATTTTTACGAGTACTGCTTAATTCATAAACTCACATTTTATAGTGGATGTAACTAATTATGTTGAGTTAACTATACTCAGGTTTACTTGTATTGTATGAGATGTCTGAACTTATATTTTGTAGTTAACCCTAATTATGGATTTTGAGTCAACTGCACTCAAGTTTACTAACATTGTCTGAGTTGCCTAAACACAGTTAATTTCAGCTTTATCAACTTAGAATGGCTCATCTCCTTTACTTGGGTATTTTGAGGCAATCGGTTTCCTTAGTTTTGTTAAGTAAAGTGAACTTATTACAATTTACAGTGTAACACAATAATTAGGCTTCTTTACACAACAATGGGAGGCAGGTAATGGTACATTAGACTTATTCACAAATTTGGAGGGGGATTTCATTGCAGACTAAAGTCTGCACTTTGGGCCTTCTAGTGTTAAAAATATGCTGTTAACTCAAAACACTTCTTATTCATTGCAAAATGTTTATTTCAGCGCTGTATACAGGTATTGAGCACACAATGTGACCGCTTTTATGCGGTAGCCTAATAATAATAGAACAACCCGAAAATTGCAGGGTAACCCCAGACCTGCCCAAGTGATGCGCTACTGGCAAAAGAGCCAGCGACGTATGAAAAAAACCCACACCTTGGACCAAATACATATTATTTTCGGCACGCTGCTCCACCACTCTGTAATGGTATTATTCATATGATTACATTATGGTGTAAATGTGGTCTTGAGAAAAAAAAAAAAACGTTTGCAGACCTTTTGTTAAAATCACTAAAAGTGATGTTGTAATATTAATATGTAATAAAAAATAATATCATCAGACATAGTGGTGCAGTGGTTAGCACTGTCGCCTCACAGCAAGAAGGTCCTGGGTTCGAGCCAAGCGGCCGACGAGGGCCTTTCTGTGCGGAGTTTGCATGTTCTCTCTGTGTCCGCGTGGGTTTCCTCCGGGTGCTCTGGTTTCCCCCACACTCCAAAGACATGCAGGTTAGGTTAACTGGTGACTCTAAATTGACCGTGAGTGTGAATGGTTGTCTGTGTCTATGTGTCAGCCCTGTGATGACCTGGCGACTTGTCCAGGGTGTACCCCGCCTTTCGCCCGTAGTCAGCTGGGATAAGCTCCAGCTTGCCTGCGACCCTGTAGGACAGGATAAAAGCGGCTAGAGATAATGAGATGAGATATCAGACATTATGATCTTAGAAAACACTTTAGTGATGAACAGTTACAGACAGTAATATGTCGTGATATTATATTATAAAATATTATTTTTCATTAGGCTATATATTAAATTATATATTAAATTTATCTTCTAAAATAACAGACTGTACTCATATCACAACTGGTTTATTTCACCATTGGAGGTCAGATCACAGAAGATATGCATTACATGACTCAATTTAAGGATTTAAGGACTTTGTGGCTCAGGTGGATAAGGCGCCACACCATAAATCCGGGGACCTGGGTTCAATTCCAGCCTGTGGTCATTTTCCGAGCCCTCCCTGTTTTTCTCCTGCTCATTTCTACACTGTTCTAAATGAGTTTGGATGTCTGTAAACCAATCAGGATGCTTTTTGTCGAGCATGCGCTACATGAACAGGCACACACACAGGCTCCCTCACGCACCCCATTATATGTGCAATGCAGACATTAATGTTTCGCGTGCACGCTCTTGCTCACTTGCTCTAGATTCCGGGAGATATTCTCCAATTTGCGGGCATCAGGGAGCCACTATCAATATGCGGGAGACTCCCGGAACTTCCGGGAGACTTGGGATGTCTGCACTCATGGATTAAAGCAAAAAAAAAAAATTATCTGACTGAAAAAAAAGCTCCATGTCGTTGGCCCCTACCACATCAGTGATGCGTCAAATTTTAAACGCCGTGTTGTCCATTATCCCCTCGGCCCCTACTTATAGTACATTTACATAATTTTAACAATGACTAAAGCTAAGGTAAGACTTTACCATTGTCATTACTGGCTATAAATGATGAAACATCAAGTTTTCAGCGCAAAGTGCAAATTTATTTCAACAATACTTTAGTAATGCACAACAGTGGTTAAGAGAAAAGTGCAAGTGCAGTCGAACTTGAACCATGCTTTCAGAAGAGTGGAACAGAAAGAACTTGCAAGAAAAGTAAAGTGAAAGTTCACTTTTTCTGCTTCTTCGCAGTGAAGCCAAAGGCATCTAGTTTTTTGCCATTGCTTCCATAGACTTTTTTATGGCAAACTACACAAAAGCGCACACCTGCCATTTTCATCTTTTTGCACCATGAACTAAATGGCTTGCCATTATCGCCCATTTCATTTAGCCAAGCCCATCTCCACTTATTCTTTACCATTTTGTCGATGTCTGACACATCTGTGCCTTCATTTAAAAGAAGCGTGTCCATGCTGGCAAAACCGAAAGTAATTTGACACGCTCTAGTGATGGAAATCGAAGGGCCTATATCCGGTGGCCTTACACACAGTACTCGAGTTAAGGGGGGGAAGTGGGGGGAGGCATCCCCCTTCTGAAATAAAAATCTCAAATCATTCCCCTTATAAAACGGCCATCCCCCCATCACATCCCTTGTGCCATTTTACCGATTAATGTGGAAATTAGCCTACTATTATTTTAACAAATATTACTACTATTTCAACATTAGAGGCTTTGCGCAGTGATAGCCTACATGTAGCCGGATAAAAAAGACGCATATTTATTTATTCGGTTGCACCTCTCATTCACACCTATATGATGGTTTCAGTCACTGAAAACAGCTACTTTTGCAAACTCTGGGCAGAGTGGAGATTTCTGAAAACTCCATCTTCAGACGCTCATGTAAATCGGGAAAACGAAGCAACAGTGGGTGAGAGGGCGTGCACGAATATAATGAGTCATAGGTGTGAATCTTTCACCGAATGCCAATTGTCCCGGTTCTTCATGAAATCGCACGCGCACGCACAAATTCATTAGGTTAACTTTCAAATAACTGTTCTTATGCACTTACGACACCGGAGCCACTTTCCTGAATTTTGAGCTTCGGAGTATTGGCTTCTTTATCTATTTAATCAATGAACTTATTTGTCACATACATTAAATTACTAATGTAAAACATTAGTAGCCTATTTAAGCAATCGCTGTTTTCTCCACTGTTTTCCGACCTTTTGTACTTAGTGAATGAGACACTTCATTACACTCCACTGACCGACTTCCAATTCCGGACTTTTTTGAAAATGTAAAATATAGGCCTACGAGATGTTTTTTTGGGACTTAATTCGCGTTGGTCCTTCACTATTAATTTTTGAGACTGATGAGGCAGTAAATACTGTGGAATTATTTTCTCCTTACTATGAAGTTTGTCATCTTAAACAAGTGTCGGGAAATCTTGCAGCCCGACTCTGCAGCCTCCAATGTTTAAGCGAACTGCTGAAACCATAATGTTTAAAGATTAAATCGTAGGCTAATCAAACCAAAGAAAAACACAGCCTTTCCAGAACGTTGTCTGCCGAAGCCTGTTTAATCTACAAAAGGCTTAATAGCAAAGGTCTTGCTGCGGCTTCAACTTTTCACCTGATCACCTTTCAGTAGGCAAATATCATTATTACTACTACTACAAAAGGCCTAGTATTAGTAGTAGACAAGTAGTTGCCTAGCAGTAGGACAGCCAAATAGTTTCATCAGTGGCCTACGCCGAGCCTCCCTGGGACTAGACAGTAGCGGAGGCTGTATTTATTTATTTTTTTATTTATGCTGCACTAGACAGTGTTTATGTAGAGAGCATGCGAACTTCAATCAATCAACCAATCAATCTATCTTTTATTTCAATTATATATAAACATATTCAAACTCGCTGTATGAGCACATTAAAATCTTATGGCTTTTTAACTCATGGTGAAACTCCTCCGGGTTGAATTAACTAACTGAAATCAGCTGTTCTCAGCGTTTGATAAACCTGCTTTGTGAAACGGACAATCACTGCTCCTCCCCATGGAAAAATGAGGGATAGCAGCTGGTTTTCACACAAGCTGCTTAGGGGTGTCACCAGTCAGGACTGCATTGACTACGTCATTGTGGGGGATAAATTATCTGCACGGACCAATCGGCAGACAGTCACGAACCAGTCAGGGAATGGCCAAGGGCCTGCTGAGGGCCAGTCATGGAAAAGTGGAACAAATTCAATGGCTGCCACTGTACATCAACTTGATGCAACCTGGACACATCATCAGTGATGTAACCTGGGGTCCTCGAGTGTTTTGGGTCTTTCAACATCATACACTCTCACCCAGGTGACCCAGCCGGGGTGGATCAAGCCCTGTCTTGTGTCCAGGTAGCGCTACCCTACCCACGGATCTCCTCTCCTTATCCACAGCCACCTTGAGGCAACTTCTGCTGCCTCAGTGGCCTCCTTGATGGCCCTTTGCCTCCTGACTCCTGTGATGCTCAGCATGTTATAGGCCCTGCAGAGGGACTGGCCTATGAACCCTCTGCATCCCACCTTAATGGGCTCGCACCGTGCTCGCCAACCATTGCTCCAGCATTCCTCCACTAGCTTGGTGTATTTTGCCCTCTTCCTCTCATTGGTCTCCTTGATTTGGTACTCCCAGGGGACGGTGAGTTCCAAGAGAACAACCTGCTTGGAGGCTTCCGAGATAAGCACCATGTCTGGCCTTAGCATTGTTATGGCGACAGTTTCTGGAAACTTAAGTTGCTTTGCCAGGTCAACTTTCAGCTCCCAGTCTTGTGCCATTGCTAACAGGCCAGAATAGGTGGTCCTGGCAGCTGATGTTGGCTTGTCCCCAGCCCTGATGAAAACGATGGTGTTCTTCACTGGGCAGAGGTGCTTGCAGTGACTAATCCGACTGCTGATGGTATTTGCTATTGCCTTCAGGACTTGGTCGTGGCACCAGCGGTAGTGACCCTCGCCTAGGGCTTTCGAACAGCAACTGAGGATGTGTTCTAGGGTCCCCCTCTTCAAGCACAAGGTGCAGGCTGGTGACTCCACCTTTCCCCAGCAGAACAAGTTGGATGGGCTTGGTAGAATGTCATAGACAGCCTGGATCAAGAATCTTATGCAATGGGGCTCAGCTTTCCACAGCTCCGCCCTTGAGACTTTGCGGTCCAATGCTTGTTCCCATCTCGTCCAGGCTCCCTGCTGCCACATTCCAGCCATCCTACTGGCTTGCTCCTCCTCCACTGATGCCTGCACCTCTTCCTGAATCAGTGCTCTCCTATCCTTACCCTGTGCCTCATCATAGCGAGGTGTTATGCTACTACCTAGGCCCACTCTTCCAGGAGTTACTGCTCCCACCAGTGCCCTGTGCTGTAACCGTGACTCAGCGACATCCACAGCCTCTGCTGCCCTTCACTTCCATCCTGTCCTCACTTCAATCCCTGCCTGGGAAACTGCAGCACCTCCCTCTCTCTCATATATATATATATATATATATATATATATATATATATATATATATATATATACACACACACTCACTGGTGCTTGAAAGTTTGTGAACCCTTTAGAATTTTCTATATTTCTGCATAAATATGACCTAAAACATCGTCAGATTTTCACACAAGTCCTGAAAGTAGATAAAGAGAACCCAGTTAAACAAATGAGACAACAATAGTATACTAGGTCATTTATTTATTGAGGAAACTGATCCAATATTACATATCTGTGAGTGGCAAAAGTATGTGAAACTTTGCTTTCAGTATCTGATGTGACCCCCTTGTGCAACAATAACTGCAACTAAACATTTGCAACTAACTGTTGATCAGTCCTGCACACCAGCTTGGAGGAATTTTAGCCCATTCCTCCATACAGAACAGCTTCAACTCTGGGATGTTGGTGGGTTTCCTCACGTGAACTGCTCGCTTCAGGTCTTTCCACAACATTTCAATTGGATTAGGGTCAGGACTCTGACTTGTCCATTCCAAGACATTAACTTTATTCTTCTTTAACCATTCTTTGGTTGAACGACTTGTGTTGCTGTATGACCCACCATCTCTTGAGATTCAGTTCATGGACAGATGTCCTCACATTTTCCTTTAGAATTTGCTGGTATAATTCAGAATTCATTGTTCCATCAATAATGGCTGCCGTCCTGGCCCAGATGCAGCAAAACAGGCCCAAACCATGATACTACCACCACCATGTTTCACAAATGGGATAAGGTTCTTATGCTGGAATGCAGTGTTTTCCTTTCTCCAAACATAATGCTTCTCATTAAAAACAAAAAGTTCTACTTTAGTCTCATCCATCCACAAAACATTTTTTCAATAGCCTTCTGGCTTGTGCATGTGATCTTTAGCATAATGCAGATGAGCAGCAATGTTCTTTTTGGAGAGCAGTGGCTTTCTCCTTGCAACCCTGCCATGCACACCATTGTTGTTCAGTGTTCTCCTGATGGTGGACTCATGAACGTTAACATTAGCCAATGTCAGAGAGGCCTTCAGTTGCTTAGAAATTACCCTGGGGTCCTTTGGGACCTTGCTGACTATTACACGCCTTGCTCTTGGAGTGATCTTTGTTGTTCGACCACTCCTGAGAAGGGTAACAATGGTCTTAAATTTCCTCCATTTGTACACAATCTGTCTGACTATGGATTGGTGGAGTCCAAACTCTTTAGAGATGGTTTTTTAACCTTTTCCAGGCTGATGAGCATCAACAATGCTTTTTCTGAGGTCCTCAGAAATCTCCTTTGTTTGTGCCATGATGCACTTCCACAAACATGTGTTGTGAAGATCAAACTTTGATAGATCCTTATTCTTTAAATAAAACAGGGTGCCCACTCACACCTGATTGTCATCCCATTGATTGAAAACACCTGACTCTAATTTCACCTTCAAATTAACTGCTAATCCTAGAGGTTCACATACTTTTGCCATTCACAAGTATGTAATATTGGATAATTTTCCTCAATAAATAAATGACCATGTATAATATTTTTGTCTCATTTTTTTTAACTTGGTTCTTTTTATCTACTTTTAGGACTTGTGTGAAAATCTGATGATGTTTTAGGTCATATTTATGCAGAATTATAGAAAATTCTAAAGGGTTCACAAACTTTCAAGCACCACTGTATATAATGTGTGTGTGTGCGTGCATGTGCATGCATGTGTGGGTGCATTTGGTGTTCCAGTTCATCCCAAAGGTGTTCAGTGGAATTGAATTCAGGACTCTGTACAAGGCACTGAAGTTCTTCCACTCCATCCATAAAACATACCTTCATGGAATTCACTTGTGCACAGTGGCAATATCACCCTGGAACATATTTAGGCCTTTTAGTTCCAGTGAAAGGAAATTTTAATGTTACAGCATGCAAGGACATTCTAGGTAATTATGAACTTTAATCGTTGTGGTAATAGGCCCACATATGGGTGTGATGGTCAGGTATCCACATACTTTGGCCATGTAGTTTTAATACATGAGGTCATGAAATGTTTACTTGGAATGTAATTAAGAACATCAGCAGTTGCAAACACTCTATAATAAGTTTTTGTAACCTAATCCGATTCGACTTATTGTTTCATCATGTTTATCACACTCAGGATAAATATATCCAATAATTTCACAAATGAATTGAACGTAAACCCACTGGAGACGAGCAGACTACAAACATGGACAGCTCGGACCAGAACTCCCAGCATACACAGCACCCTCTATCTCCTGCCTTCTGACTCTCAGCTGACATTCATTTCCTCATCACCTGTCTCAGTATTTTAGCCCCAGTCACACAAGCACACATTGCAAAGTATCATTCTGATTTTTCTGTACATACCAAGCCTTGTTATTCTCTGACTGCCTTTCTGCCTGTTTGACCTTTGCTAGTGTTTTCTCATTTCCTCGATTTCTGTTTTGCCCATGTTACTCTGTTCGCTGATTACCTGACCCTAATTTGTTCTTTGACTATGATTCCTGTCTCTCGTTTTGGCTTGGTTTGCTATTCTGTAGCTGTCTTCCGCCGCACATACATCCGTAAGTGACTGCGTACTCACATTAACCAGCTCATTGATTTGTGTGTAATACCCTGCCACATGAAACCTTTTTTTTTCTAAACCTAATATCAATTTTATGAAAGAGCTTCAAATTAATTTATTCTGCATTTTCTAGCACAATGCATTAACCCTTCAAGTTTCAAAGTAAACTAATATGGTTCAAAAATATTGACAAAAAAATTCTGAGTTTTGTTTCTCAGAAATTTGTGACTATTGTTCTTGCAACTTTACAAGCTCAGAGAATATCTGACAGGTTTTGTTTGTTTGTTTGTTTTTGTAAATTCAAGACTTTAGTCTTGGAAATTCTTAAATTTATCTCAGAAAATTGCCTTACTAAACAGATTACAGATAGTGGCATTGTGTTACAGCCCTAAGACATAGGGATTCTCCTCATATAAAAACAACTTGAAAATGTAAATCGAGTGCAGTATGTTTCTTTTCATCTCTCTTTCTTTTGTTTCTGAATTACACTCAGAGTACACCATGATGTCCTTTTTGCTGAACCAGAAGCTATAAAAAGCTTGAACTTGCATCTATACCTTAGCAGGTGCTGGTGGACATTAAAAAATGCAAAACCTTGCGAACAGAGAGAGTGTCAGCACACAATAGTGCTGAAAACAAAGTCTGATATGACCTTGCCTATCCAAATATTTTCCCCAACAAAACAGGAGTGGTGATGGTGTGTGTAATTCCGATGTGTGTAAATCCACCCTCAGCCTAACTTACCACTGAGCAGAACTACTGTATTTGGCTACATGCAAGCTTCCTCTATTAATTTGTTCATCCCTGGAGAAAGAAGGAGCAGGTTGCTAAGTAACAACACACTGTGAATATCCATATTCCAGGAAAAAAGTAAATTTGTGTGAACTTAAAGGTAAACTTTATTAATCAGATTTGCTTAAAAAAAAGAAAAAAGATTTTGAAAGTGGCATATTGCCAGTTTTCATTCGCCTGCTTTTTGATGTTTGCAGTCAAACTGTTGCAACAAAACATTTGTCTTGAAGCATCATGTCATAACAGTTTTATTAAATACACATATTGTACAATATGATCATCATAGCATTATCCAATGCTTTATAACTACACTTATGTGCAATAAGCATAGCAGGTGTAAGATAGTACCCAAACCTGCAAAATATGCCCCATTATTTTCAGGAAAAAGTCCTTGCAAATCAATACATTTCTTCTTATCACCTTTATCCTCTGATGAAATGGTATCTTTAAGGGAATGGTCTGTTTCAGGGTTACAATGTTCCCAGAGACAGGGTTTAGTGTGTATAAAAACTTTGTAAATCTTATCTCAGAAAATCAAATCATTTGATTGATAAATCAAATCACAATCATATCTCTTTGTAAATCATGATCTCAGAGTCAACAGACTTCAAGCCAATTGAATGAACGCTTATGGGAAATTTTGGATTGACGTGTAAGACAATGCTCTCCATAACCATCATCAAAACTCCCCCAACTGATGAAATATCTTTTGAAAGATTCATCCAGTATGGTACCAGAAGCTTGCAGAATCTATAAGGTGCAATGAAGCTGGTCTAATGATCTAAGGCTTCATTACAAAGATATTTTATCTTGGTTTTCCCCTTTAAAGGAATGGAAAATGTAACGCAAATACATGCATGGGTTGGTAGCTTGTAATATTGAGAGCCTGTAAGAAAAGTTTCAGGCATGTTTGACTATTTATAAGAAAGTTATGAGTGTTTTTGTATCGCTGCTCTAATGCCACCAGTGGGCTGCCATGTTGCCTGTTGGAAGGGCGATGCGTGATGTCATTTGGTTGCAAGGCTGAGTGTCGCTCTTCAGTACTGAAGGGGCAAAGCGAAAGGTCTACTAAGGTGACAATGTTGATTTTTTTCACTATACATCTGAAATAATGTATTAATGAGATGCAACCCTGACTTACAGATAAACCTGAACTCTTTACCTGTAAAACTAGGCTGAAACTACGGTATGTGTTATATCACACTTGTACATAAAAAGGCAGAAATATTGCCAGAAACACCTGAGCTGCTTTCCGAATGGTTTCCGTATAGTGTGACATCACTTACAGTACACGGCCATATTCGACAAAATGGACCATAGTGCCAGTGACATTTCTTCACTGATTTCCTCGAGTATTTCGGACAATGACATGAATAGCGATGATGTTCATGATAAACAAGCATTACCATATTAATTGGTTACACGCAAATGAACAATATTTATAATTGCTTTAGTCAGTCATTACTGAGGCTTTTTTGACAACACTAAATCAAAGCAAGGCACCCATCATACAACAAACATCAAGCTGCTTAGCTGCATCAGCAATTCTTATGATTATGCTCAAAGGAACTCAAAATAATGTATCATGCTTAATGAAAATTTAGGGAAGTCATAAAGTGTTTTCTTACCCTTTGAACTTCTCTTTTGCAGACTACTGACCGTGTTGTCTTGTTTGTCTTATCCGCTTTTTGGCTGAAGATTGAGGGAACAGCATCTGGATTCACCTCTGGGTTGTATGGTATTCCTAATGCCCGGTGCATCCAAGTTGTTTGAGTGAAACAATTTTCTTCAAAATGTTCCAAGCACATGAGCTGCAAATGTGCTGTTTTTGCACCCGAAGGACCATTCCAGTCAGCCCGTGAGAGGTCCGTCCCTGTGCAGCAAATGGCATTTATCCATTACCTTCTTACCATTTTGTACTTTGGGAATTGATGCAGGCTAGGTTTTTTTTTTTTTTATTTCTGTCATTGTTGCATCCTCCTGTAATGTTCACATAAATCCTGTATAATAAAGCAGTGTGGGTGGCACGGTGGTGTAGTGGTTAGCGCTGTTGCCTCACAGCAAGAAGGTCCAGGTTCGAGCCCCGTGGCCGGCGAGGGCCTTTCTGTGTGGAGTTTGCATGTTCTCCCCGTGTCCGCGTGGGTTTCCTCCGGGTGCTCCGGTTTCCCCCACAGTCCAAAGACATGCAGGTTAGGTTAACTGGTGACTCTAAATTGACCGTAGGTGTGAATGTGAGTGTGAATGGTTGTCTGTGTCTATGTGTCAGCCCTGTGATGACCTGGCGACTTGTCCAGGGTGTACCCCGCCTTTCGCCCGTAGTCAGCTGGGATAGGCTCCAGCTTGCCTGCGACCCTGTAGAACAGGATAAAGCGGCTACAGATAATGAGATGAGATGAGATGAGATGAGATGAGATAAAGCAGTGTTTGTTTACCTTCTTTCTGTGTTGCCACAGGGGTTGGACTGTCTACCATGGTAATTATGGTAGGCTAGCCTGGTGACATCTTGATGAAGTTTTTTATGAATGAGTCGAGAGCATGTTAAGCATGCGAATGAGTGCTTATGTTGCCAGGAACGTGGAAAAACTCACGCAATTGCCTCTTCGACAAATTTAGGTAAATCAGATTGTATGCAGATCTGTTTGTAGGTAGTCTAGCAAGGTTACAGTCTGCAGAATGAGGCTGTCACAGCAGCACTACTTGTACTGAGGATATAAATATGAAAAGTTGCCTCTCCCCCAATAATGTACACTCACACACTAATCCTTTTTTATGTCTTTGTTTTTGCTTGTTTTGCTTTTGGTACTTCACTATTGCTGTACACAGTGCTATTTAATATGTCTGTGACCCCCCCGTTGAAAATCAATAAAATGTTGATCACAAAAAAAGTTGCCTCCCCCCATTCAGTCACATAGGAGTACATCAGCTGTTCACTATTCCCTCACTGACTACGTTTACATGCACATCCAAATTGAGCTGCTGTCGGTAATCGAGCTGAAGGTCCCAGCAGAGTACCAGAGAAATCCAATCGTACATGCACACAATGAAATCGGGCTATTGTGTGAGGTGCATTGTGCACCCGAGCCACAGGTGGTGCTACACACCCCATCGTGTTGGTACACTTCCGGTTGTTGTCATGAAGAAGAGCTATTCAAGAGTGTAAACAAAGTTATCAGTTCTGTGTTCTCCATTGCGCGTTTTTCTCCCATCCATGAATTTTAATATATTCAACTCCTTAAGCTGAATGAGCATGAACTCTGTCTCCTCATTGCTCCAGAAGTGCACGTTTCTGCTTGCCTGTGGCAGCGGGGGTGTGGTCAAGCGCCGGTCTGTGACAGGAGGGCGGAGCCAGGGAAGGTGAGTGGCAGAATCACTACACCTGACGGTAATTAACCTGTGTTTGTGTGTCTTCCCAGTAACCGCGCCCTATTTAAGGAGGCAGAGGGAGAGCAGAGGGGAGAGCTCATCCCGGGACTAGAACACAGCGTGTGTGTGTGTGTGTGTGTGTGTGTGTGTGTGTGTGTGTGTGTTTGTGTTTCTCTCAAGAATAAAAGTAGGCTGTTAAACTGAAAAGTCTGACAATAAAAAGCCTATTAGTATCAGAAGCTTTGTCCTGCCGTCCTCTGTGCTCCACCCACACTTCAGAGAGCTCTACATCGCCATTTTCTCTTCTTCGTTTGTTCCTCCTGACCTCTTCTGCTGCTCGCTACTACTGCTGTCATGCCGACCGAGGCTGTTGTGTTTCCCGCTTGTGGTCTCGTCACTCGTCACTTCCGGAAGGGGCAGTAAGTAGCTCGACTACTAGCTCGATAGGGTATACATGCACTAAGTAGCTCGGCAGAAATCGCATAATCTAGGTCGTGTAGCTCGATTCCGAGAAATCAAGTTCGGTTCAATTTCAGCCGAATTAAGGTGTATACATGGCATTTTGAACTTCGATTTCAGTCGAGCAACGGCAGAAATTCGATTCTCTCTATGCGCATGTAAACGCACTGAGTGTTTATCAGCGACATTAGTGTTATCTTTCTCCCTCCATTTTTTTGTTAGAGAAAGTGAATTTCAATTTTTTTTCATATAAACTTTTAATGAAATAATCTCCAGCCAGGGGCAGCTTCAAGTCTTACTCACTATGTGGAGCTTCTGTGTCTCGCGCCCAAATGACATCAGAGCATTGCCGGAAACGATCAGGGGGATTTTTCTGATTGGTTAAAATATTTTCAGTGGCAGCATCCGTGAAATCGTCCATGATGGGGGAATTTTGCATAGAAACTGACTTTTGGAGATGGATATCTTAGTTGTGTGAGCTTCTTATTTTCAATTATTCACAAGAATCGTTAGTTTATATCATCATCTATCATCATAACTGTATTTTAACCATAGGCTTTCTTTTCCTTTAATTTGTTATTATTATGATGCTAGCTAACTAGCTTCACAAATATTGTCTGTAGCTACAAGTTGCCAGTTGTCATTATGAACTACCTGTCAGCATATTTTATATAAGATCAAACAGCTCATGGATACCCCTACATCAATTTATATGGACATAATGAGATATATAGGTCACTTCCATTGTCACCTCTATTAAAATTTAATATTTCTCAATAGCCTGACCCGAACAGCAAAACTTCTGTCAGGATAGGTTTTTTTACCCCTTGCATAACATACTAGATTTAGAATGAAAATGATAGGGAAATAAATCACATTTGGTACTTGATCAGAACAAAGTGAGGGCTGTGTTACCTCGACTCAATTACTCATTACGCTCAGCTATTGACCTTTCTTCCTATACTGGAAGTGCTGCCATCATGTCTGCAAGGATTATAATCGACAAGATGTGTCTTCTGAAAAAAAAAAGAAAATTATCACATTTCCTGAGAACATCCTGAGAAAAATTTCATTACCTGTCTCAGTGGTTTCAGCATTGAAGGAGACTTTAGGAGAGCATAGCACCACTTAGGACAGCAAAATGTTCTAAATGTTTTTGCTTACTTTGTATATGCTAATTAAATCATTTCTTTAAAATAATAAATGAGATATTTCTCAGGGGAAATAAAGCAACACAATATCTGTCGACTCTATGTGCTCCGTGAGCTAAAGTTCAGCACGATTGTTACTCATGTAATGAATCCAATATCGGGTGGCCATGTGGCTATTTCTCTCTGACAGAGATGCTTTATACTACTTCAATATCCGGAATAGAATATGTGTCATAATCTAATAATGCAGGTTATTTGCTTGTATTACTGGTCAATTCTGTATACACTGGATCATCTGTCAACATAATGAAAACATGACAAGTTCCCACTGCATGCTCAAGTGCCCTTGACTTGCCCTCAATAACTCTGCTTGAACCCTGTCATGGAGAAAAATGATAAACACACATCAACTTCAAATGATTTAGCATTCTGGAGACACTTATTTTCTCCTACCTAAAGCAGAACCTACTGTATGTTTACTGATGCTTTATGTGGGGGTATCACAAGAGGCTCTGCTGCTGTACAGACCTCTGGTCACAGCAGCAGCAGGCAGTGGACTGTCTGATCAGCAAAATATAGCTGGAATGGTAATGATTTATATAACCATTATATTACCTTAATCTGTTGGCTTGAGCCTAGCGTGTTATTAAAGCTTCCTGGCAGGTTGTGTCCAGAACTATTGAGCAAAACAGAGATGAACTTTCAAAAGCATGTCATTCTTGCCATGGCTGGCTAAAAAGGATGAACAGTGGGAGGCTAGTGAAGTGCTGCTCCCTTTTGGACTGATGCCACTGACTGAGTTTATATCGTTATCATGATTATTATAGTTGTAAAATTATTAATGATATACTTTGTGTGATATTATTCATAATTAATTTTTAAGCAATAGAAATTTGTCTGAATTCTTACAGAATTTAACTCCAAAGCTGAACTGATATGTAATAAAATGAATAAGTGACCAGCTAAATAATAGTGTGGAGAGACCATTTAAAACAACATGTAGCTGTCATCCACTGAGTTTAAAAATAAGAAGCTATTCAACCACTAAAACGTTTGACCTCAGCCAAAAAAAGAGAAAGTCCGTAGTGAGTAGAATCTTTCAAACTCGCTAAATTATTTCTGAAGTATACCATTAAATTATAAAGGTCTCGGGGCAATCTTGCATCTTGAAAGGGTCAAACTTGGAAATGAAACCTTAGATAATTACATGGCTGAAGCTGAAGCAGTGATTTTGGGTTAACTAGAAAAGTTTTATTGAGAATGCAGGTGCAGGACTGACTTTGACATGTTTTGCCACAGCTCTAAATTATCTATTAATCCTAAACATGTTGGCTGATAACTGCATATAGTTATCAGCCAAAACTGTAGCAACAGCATAAAGCATATCTTCATTGTTGAGCGCTGCTCAGCTACTGCAATTTTCATACACAGTCTCTGGAAAGGGGAAAAAACAAAATAAAACACAAGCATACAATGAGCAGTATAGTTGTCTGCATTGAAATGGCTTGTTGATGAGAGAGAACAGAGGAGAATGTCCAGACTAGTTTGAACTGACAGAAAGGCTATTGTAATGCAAATAGTCACTCTTTACAGTCAGGGTGAGCATAAAATCATCTCAGAACACACAACACATGGAACCTTGAGCTGGATGGGCTACAACAGCAGATCACATCAGATTCCACTCCTGTCAATCAAATACAATAATTTGAAGCTGCAGTGGGCACAAAGAGCAGGGGTGGACCTTGTTATCGCTGGCCCTCTGGGAGAGAATGGCTCCAACCCTGGACTTGGAAGCATCGACCTCCACAATGAACTGTTTGGTCGGGTCGGGTACAGTGAGAATGGGTGCTGTGGTGAACTTGTGCTTGAGAATGGAGAAGGCTTTCTCTGCTTCCTCCCCCCATTTGAATGAGGTCTTAATCGAGGTCAAGACAGTGAGAGGTCTGGCCACTGTGCTGAAGTCACGGATGAAGCACCTGTAGAAATTAGCTAATCCCAGGAAACGCTGGAGCTCTTGTCGCAAGGACGGGGTAGGCCAGTCTGCAACTGCCTCAAGCATGAGGGGGTCCATCTGGATCCTAACCGGGGAGATGATGAACCCCAGAAATGAGACAGAGCTCTGGTGGAATTCGCTCTTTTCACCTTGACAAACAGCTTGTTTTCTAGCAGGCGCTGGAGGACCTGCCGGACATGGCCCCAATGTTCCTCCAGGGAGTGAGAGAAGATCAGGATGTCATCCAGGTACATGAAAACAAAGATGTTAAGAAAGTCCCTTAGGACGTCACTTACGAGTGCCTGGAAGACTGCGGGTGCATTGGTCAGGCCGAAAGGGACCACGAGGTACTTGTAGTGGCCAGTGGTGGTGTTAAAGGCCATCTTCCACTCATCCCCCTCCCTGAGCCTGACGAGGTGGTAGGCGTTGCATAAGTCCAACTTGGTGAATATCTTGGCTCCCTGGAGTAGTTCAAAGGCCATAGTCATGAGCGGTAGGGGGTAGCAGTTCTTGACCATGATGGCATTGAGACCTTGATAGTCAATGCAGGGGCGGAGTGACTTATACTTTTCCATGAAGAAAAATCCCACCCCTGCTGGGGAGGAGGAAGGGTGGATGATCCCAGCTGCCAGAGACTCAGAGATGTACTTCTCCATGGCTTGCCTTTCAACAGGAGAAAGAGAGTAGAGTCGCCCTTTGGGTGGCACCGTCCTGGGCAGGAGGTTGATTCCACAGTCATAGGGTCTGTGAGGAGGGAGGGACACTGCTTGGGCCTTGCTGAAAACAAGTTTTAAGTCCATGTATTCCAGAGACATGTGAGAGAAGTTGGGAAACTCGCTGGCTGAAGGCTGTGGTGGTTTGGTGGGAGGCAGAGCGGAGTTCAGGCAGGAAGCTAGGCAGGAATGGCTCCAAAATAGGATGGTATTATCGGCCCAGTTTAGGTGGGGGTTGTGCTGCATTAACCAGGGTAATCCTAGGATGATGGGTACGTGGGGGTTGTTTATGACATGGAGTTGGATGGTTTCAGAGTGGTTGCCAGAAATCCTCAGGGTGAGAGGGGTGGTAAGGTGGGTGATGGTGGTCAAGCCAGTGCCATTGAGTGTCAGGACTGTGAGAGGGACGTCGAGGGTGAGTAGCGGAATTCCCAGATGCTTGGCGGTGGCAGAGCAGATCAGGTTCCTGTCCACCCCTGAGTCAGCGAGGGCCTGGATATGGTGATGCTGGTTGTCATGGATGATGATGACAGGGAGTAACGGTCGATCAGCGGGGGTCTGGTTCCGAGTGTTGCTCACCAGGGCCCCTCGATTCACTGGTGGTCTCATTCCCTTTAGCGGGCAGGCTCGGCAGATGTGCTCTTGCTGACCACAGTAGAAACTGGCCCCTGTGCTCCACCAACTCTGTCATTCCTCCGCTGACACCCGTACCCGGTCTACCTGCATGGGTTCTACGGACAAGGCGGGAGGTGGAGAGGAGGTGAAGCTGGGGCGGGTCTTCTCTCTCTTCCATTGCTGGAACCAGGTGTCGATATGGTTGGCGAGGTCCATGAGACTGGAAAGGTCCGATGACAGTTCCCATAATACCAGTTCATCCTTAATGGCGTCGGACAAGCCATGCAGGAACGCGTCGACCTGGGCGCTCTCATTCCAACCGCACGATGCTGCCAACATCTGGAACTCGATGGCGTAGTCCAAGGTAGACCGGCACCCTGCCACAGCTCCATGAGCTCTCTAGCCACCTCCCAGCCTGACAGAGAGTGGTCGAAAGTTTGCCTCATCTCCTCAGAGAAATCCTTGAAACAGGAACAAAAGGGTGCATCGGCATCCCAGACTGCTGTTCCCCACTCTCTGGCCTTGCCAGTGAGGAGCGTGATTGTATATGCTACCTGGGAGCATTCTGTGGGGAAGGCCAGAGGTTGCAGCTCTAGGATCAAAGAGCATTGAGATAGGAACGATCTGCAAGTACCTGGTTCTCCATCGTAAGGCTGAGGTGCTGGAAGTCTGGGTTCGCAGAGAGGAGCTGAAGTAGAAGATGGCTGGGCAGGGGTAGGCATGGCTTGATAGTGCTGCATCTGTGTGGTGAGGAGGTTGAGTGAGTTGGACAGGGTGGCGAGGTTCTGGGTGATCTGTTGGAGGTCTTGCTGATGGGTCCCAAGGAGAGTCCCTTGCTGCTGGATGGCCATTCTCAGACGGGTGAGTTCCGCTGGATCCGTGTTGGCCAGAACGTACTGTTAGGGGTGGTGGAGGTCTGGTGAGATAAGGATCTGCAAGCAGAACACAGACAGTAATCCAATAAATAAGGTGATTTTAATTCAGGGAAAAGGGCGTGGCAAAAAGGTAAACAACAGGACAAAAACAAATGGCAAAAATAGTCCAGGTAAAAAGAGACAAAAAACTTGACAAAAACACGAGACAGACAAGGACAAAAACTCTAGAGCAAAAAAAAAACATAAACAAGAAAAAATCCTAAGTGCAAAAACCATGAACTAGAAAAAACTCTTAGTGCAAAAACCATGAACTAGAAAAATTGCTTGAGCAAAAACCATGAACCGCAATAAAGGCACAGAAACAGCTAGAATAGCAAAACGAGATGTTCTGGCAAAGTCAGGATCTGAGAACGGCTTATTTATACACAGCAGAGAGAAACAGGAAGTGAAATGCAGGCTAGATGGAATTCCCGTCCTGGTTCCGGATTAGCACTGACCTGGGAGATAAGTAATCTCCAGAGTGGACGTCCGGGGCGGAGAATGACAATAATGGTGTGGGGAATGTGTTCTTGACCCTCTTAAAACCAATCCAGTATTTGAATTCCACAGCTTGAGTATGATTGCAGACCCTTTTTGGCCACAACCTGCATATTTAATAATGGCTAATTCCAGCATGTCACAAAGCAAAAGTTCTCAAGCTAGTTCAAAGAACATAACAATAAATTCAACGGACTTCAATGGCCTCCTGTTTACTTGTATTTATAGAAGCAGGAACAATAGCTCCATAAATTGATTGTAAGCAAAAATAGATGGAATGGTATGTATAAAGTAGAGGCTGGGTTCATATTTTCTAGCATAGATTGTAAGTGTGGACCATAGCACTTACAGTCATATCAAGTGATTGCAGTTTTGTTGACATATCCCCTAGATTTTTGTGTCTACTGGGGCTAATTTATTTCAAAAAAAAATTTTTTTTTTTGTATGACACACCACATCCCCCTTCCTTTCCTAGGTATTTATACCACATCTTCTACACCTGTTCTTTGTTGCACTTGATGAAGGACTGAGTGTCCGAAACGTCATGCTATTAAAAAATAAAAATGGGAGCATATAACAGTGTTGCGAACCTTTATTTTCTTTTAGTTATCTTCTGTTTGGTTCAGCACCTGTGCTACTGATGTGCGCGCATTCTCTGCTTTTTTGGATTTAATTTGTTGCGCTGCACTCGATTGTTTGACTCCCGTTTGAGAACCGTAAGAATGACTGAACTAATCTCGATTCCAGAGAACCTCACGAACTCATTTGAATTCACCGTGGATGATTACGAGCGGATTATACTCAAGGATTCTCTTTTTGATGATATAGAGACTGGTTCTGCTACCGACATGGAGGCCTTGGTGAGATCACTCAAAAACCTCACCATCCATGAGACTAAACAATACCTGCACGCGGTGACCTTAAGTGACTATTTCCGCAAGAAAATAATACCACGGGGTCTTAGAATACAAAAGTCACTGGCGATGGGCCTTAATAGTCCAAGGTTTGTTGACTGATGGTGTGAGATATTAAATAAATGTTCATCAGACCTAATGGCACTGGTGATCAAGGAGACCTCTGACCAACTTGCTAAGACAAAAGAGGAGATTCAAGAAGTGAGGAATCGATTGGATAATGAGCTTATGGATAAAAGTAAATTAGGTGTTATAAATAAAGAGCTTGAACAGCTGAAAGAAAAGTACCACAATGAGATCAAAATGTCTAAATGCAAGAAGTTTTCAAGAGACATATGGGATTATACATCTGGTAACGTCTACTTTTGGCGCACCATAACTAGAAACTCAACTCAAACGTAGATGCACCGAGATGCTATGTTCAACGCTAAACCTGCGACCTGGCTCTCTTCCACCTCTGTTGACTCTGACTCCAGCGATCAATCGGGACGCAGCCGTGGAGCACCTTTTTTAGGCTATACCCGAGAGGACACCTACAGTTACAGCCATACTCTTCAACCCCAGCCCCCTCACGGACGCGGCGGGATCAAGAGAAGACCCTGCCACGCTACAAATGGACAAGGCGAGGACTACGTAAGAAGTCTGCGATCCAGCACCAGGAACAGACAACGATTATGAATTTTTCTACTAAACCCCTAACAGACACTTGCGTGTCTGCGCTCAACAAGGGGTTATCGTTTGCGCCCACCTTTACTACCAATGACTTTGACACCATTATTGATTTCCAGAAGTTCTTTCAGACTCTGAGACTCAGAGAATTCTTTCAATCTGATCACAGTCCTAAGGGAGTGATACAGCAGGACAATATGAACACCAATGAACAGCCCAGTTCACCTGTAACCAACCCCTTAGGTAAATTTATCACACCGTTTACGAAAAAGTCTACTTTTATTCCCCCCAGAGGGAGGAGTGCATCCCTGGATATGTACTGTCGCTTGGTCGACCAAGACGTACCCTCTACCCTCAAGAACAAGAGACAATACAAGGTACATAATAACATGTCAAAAGATGAGAGACAAGCTATATCTGATCTTAGTAATGATAAAACCGTCATTGTCCGCCCTGCGGACAAGGGCGGGGCGATTGTTATTCAGAATACCAACGATTATGAATATGAAATCAAGAGACAGTTGAGTGATGACACCTTTTATTGTAAATTGTCTTATGATCCAACTAATCAGTTTAAACGTACTGTTTATGAGAGATTGAAATATTGGTTTGAAAAAGGTGAACTTAATAGAAATTAATATGAATTCATGTTGAATGATTTTCCTGTTGTCCCGGTTATTTATACTCTACCCAAGGTTCATAAATCTCTGACCCCGCCTTTAATAGGCCGACCTATTGTTAGTAGTATTGGGTCTCTTACGACTAATATTTCTGTTTTTGTTGATTTCTGTCTAAAACCATGGGTGATCTCTCTTCCTTCATACCTTAGAGATTCCATTGATTTTATTAACAAATTAAAATCGGTACAAGTCCCAGCAGGTGGCATCTTGGTGACACTGGACGTGTCAAGCCTCTATACCAATATCCCGCACACGGGTGATATAGAGGCTGTTAATCTTTTTCTTAATAATAGGCCACACTCTGACAAACCAAGTACTGCCTGCATATGTGATTTAGCAGAGATTGTACTCACCACCAATTACTTCTTATTTAAAAATGAATTTTATTTACAAACTAAAGGCACCGCTATGGGTAACACCATGGTACCCAATTATGCTAACCTTTTCATGGGCCAGTTTGAGAATAATTTTATTCTTGACCCAGACGTCAATCCTTTCCACCAACATATCTTATTTTATCAACATTTTATAGATAATTTGTTTATGATATGGACTGGTAATGAGGCTACACTGACTGGTTTTTATGCATATCTTAATGCTGCCAGTGAACATTTGAAATTTACTTTCGAATTTAATAGTCGTAGCATTAGTTTTTTAGACGTCTTGGTTACCATTGATGGTGAGACTGTACACACTGATCTATACCGTAAGCCCACTGACAGAAACACTCTGCTCCGTGGTGACAGTTATCACCCCACACATCTCATTAGGAGCCTCCCAATAAGTCAGTTCCATAGGGCTAGACGGATATGCAGTTCTAATGACAGATATGATGAACAGGTTTTTGATTTAACGAACAGGTTTTTGGAACGTAGATACAGAGAGGAGTGGATAACGGCGGCGAGGGAGCATTTCAATATGACTACCCAGATTGAGGCACTACGGCCCAAAACCAAACCCCCTCCAAGTTCTCCTCCTCTCTGTTTTACCACGTATTCACCTATAGGTTTTGAGTCACAAAATATTTTAAAAAAACACTGGCATGTTATTAGCTCCGACCCTGCACTTCAGTTAATTTATAAGGAGTCTCCAAAGTTAGTTTACAAACGAGCTCCGATTCTACGTGATCAGTTGGTTAAATCATATACTACCGCACCAGAAAGACTGCACACCTTCTTGGATATTCCAGAAGGGAACTACAAATGCGCTAATTGTGTCCAATGTGGCTATACAGCCAAGTGCACAACATATAAACATCCACACAATGGTAAAACACTAAAAATACATGGAGTCATAACATGTAACACCTCTTTTGTCGTATATCTCATAAGATGCCCTTGTGGCCTTGCTTATGTAGGGTGTACTTCTAGATCGCTGCGTGTCAGAATGTGTGAGCACAGAAGTAACATCAGGTGCGGTGATGAGCGCAACCCTGTGGCGGTGCACTTTAAAAAGGCCGGCTACAATTTGTGCTTTTTTCAATACATAGGTATTGAGAAAGTAAACAAGCCCCCTAGAGGAGGTAACCATAAACATCTTTCACTGCAACGTGAGACTTACTACATATATACGCTTAACACTATGTCTCCAGCAGGCTTAAATGAGGAGTTTGACATTAAACCGTTTTTGTAGGTTAACTTCTTTCGATGTGGTTTAATATTGATGTCTTTTCACTTGTATATCTTAGTTTGTTGGACTCTCCATCTTGTGTTTCCTTATGACTACCAACTGTACTGAACAAGTGTATGATTGTGTTATTGTATTCTTAATAATTTTTTTCATGATATAGACAATCTGGAATGGTAGTGGGTTTTTATGGTATTTAATTGTTTTCCAATGTTCAGGCCATGAGGCTGATGAAGATCTGTTGAAGACTGACTGATGAAGAGATAGTTTAATGACCTCTGAAGTAACTGATTGTAAATATTGCATAGATTTATTCTAGTTGATTGTAAATGATGTTTTGGGAAAGGTGCCCTTTGGTGCCCACTCTGTATATATCCCTTTTTTTTTGTATGACACACCACACCCCCCTCCCTTTCCTAGGTATTTATACCACACCTTCTACACCTGTTCTTTGTTGCACTCGATGAAGGACTGAGCGTCCGAAACGTCGTGCTATTAAAAATAAAAATGGGAGCATATAACAGTGTTGCGAACCTTTATTTTCTTTTAGTTATCTTCTGTTTGGTTCAGCACCTGTGCTACTGATGTGCGCGCATTCTCTGCTTTTTTGCTAATTTATTTCAACCCATTTTGCTGAGTCATCAGTAACACGTCATCAGCATTGATTGAAAATGTGCACATGAAATGTAATTGCAGGTGTAATTAACATGGGTGAGGGGGATTACTTTCTCAATCTCTGATTTTTCAAAATGCCTTTGGAGGAACTAGAAGTAAATAAATGAAGCAAACATTCAAAGTACAAATTACTTGGAAGGACAACAGAACTGTATGATTTGAATGGACAAGCTGGCTACAGAGAAACAGTTTTCAGCAGCATTATAGACTTGAAATCTTCTTCTTTTGGCTGCTCCCGATTAGGGGTCGCCACAGTGGAACTTTAGTCTCCATTGCTCCCTGTCTTCCGCATCCCTCTCTACCACACCTGCCACTTTCATGTCCTCTCTCACCACATCCATGTATCTCCTCTTTGGTCTTCCTCATTTTCGTGTGCCTGGCAGCGCCATCCTCAACATTCTCCTTCCAACATGTTCTGCATCTCTTCTCAAGATGTGCCCATACCATCTCAGTCTCATCTCTCTTAGCTTAATTCCCAAGCTGTCCACATGTGCTGTCCCTGTCCATATTATAGACTTGAAATGCATAGTTTAAAAATCAGAAATCATGCAATGCCGTTGCAATTTGTGTGATTTTTAGTGAGTGTGGAGCCCTAGGCTAGAACACTCAACCAAATAGTTATAATAATAGTAACAGTGAGTTACTGATAGGTAGTACATAATTTTTAGTCAGCCTGTTCATTATCACAACCAGCCATCACTGATCATACTCCTGCATTTATGAGTTACAGTGCAATTCTATTTTTTTTTAGCTCCATGATCCCTACTATATTGATACGTATCCTCTGAGTATCTTTATAATATCCACTATTTTTACATATAATATCTATACTAAGGATAATGATTATGGATGCTGTAAAGAAAGAAAGAAAGAAAGAAAGAAAGAAAGAAAGAAAGAAAGAAAGAAAGAAAGAACAATTCAGAAGACTGAATCTGTTTACATTATAACAGGAAAACATGCCCTGATATAACTATTTTATTCAGGTTTGTGTTTCAGTTATTATTATTATTATTATTATTATTATTATTATTATTATGCTGATAAAAAATTGAATGGAAAGTGGGCTCTGTCATAAAATAGAAATAAGTAGCTGTGGTCTTAAAGGCTAGGAAACTACAGTTTAATTGGCTAATCAAATCGGGCCAAGGAAAAGCTGGACGGGGGATTACAGTCAGAACCCAGTCACCTTGAGTGACAGCTGAGATTTCTAGTGTGTGAAGAGGAGTAATTGGAAAAGGGCTGCAGACTTGAGGAAGGGATTTTTTCCCTGACCAAAAGGCACTAAATATCTCTCTACCATGCCCTCCTGCTAAGAGCACCATCACTTTCCTTACAAAGAAAAAAGTCAGAGTTCATTTTGCAGATTTAACATGAACATCCTTGCTGATTGAGAGAGAGAGAGAGAGAGAGAGAGAGAGAGAGAGAGAGAGTGAGTGTGTGTGTGTGTGTGTGTGTGTGTGTGTGTGTGTGTGTGTGTGTGTGTGAGAGAGAGAGAGACAGTGAGAGAGATGGTGTGAGAGGAGTAAATGGTAAACAGTCCATAATTATATCATTATGTTACAGTTGTACACTTGAAAAAAAAAGAGAGAAGATATAAAAAGGAAGAAAAAATAATCTACATTGATTTGCATGATAAACAGTAATGTTTTGTATATTGCGGAATTTTCGGTGATGCAAATCTGGTGGTGTACTGTAGTGGTTAGCACTGTCACTTCACAGCAAGAAGATTCTGGGTTCACGGCCGGCGGGGGCCTTTCTGTATGGAGTTTGCATGTTTTGCCTATGCGTGTCTGCATGGGTTTCCTCTGGGTGCTCCGGTTTTCCCCACAGTCCAAAGACATGTGGTTAGGTTAACATGGGGCAACCAAGGTCCGAAGGTTGGGCTGAAGTGCCTTTGAGCAAGGCACCTAACCCCCAACTACTCCCTGGACACTGTAGCATAGCTGCCCACTGCTCTGGGTATGTGTGTGTGCTCAATGCTCATTTGTGTGTGCATGTGTGTGTTCACTGCTTCAGATGGGTTAAATGCAGAGGAGGAATTTCACTGTGCTTAAGTCTGTGCTTGAGTGTATGTGTGATAAATAAAGGCTTCTTGTTTTGTCTTGATCCTCCTTATATAAAGTCATTCAAAGGGGCATTTCGCCATGTTATGCCCTGAAACTGCCATGCGAACTCATCATGTAAACAATATGTGATGTGAAAAAGAGTTATTTATCGGAGAAATCACATCTGAAAAATGACATGTTTAACTTAATCATGTGTAAAATTCACAAGTGAAAATAAATGAATGATTAAAAAAGTCAGTTGAACATCAAAATACACTGGGTTCAGAATGCATTGAGACATCTTCAGCTTTCGCACATTTTATTGTTAGAGGTAATTTTAAATAGATTACATTTAATTGTTTGACATGTACACATTAACTGATGATGACAAAGTGAAAACAAGTTTTTTTTTTTTTTAGAAATTTTTGCCGGTTTATTAAAAATAGGAAAATTTTCAAACTGTACATGCACTACGACTATACATGCACTCAGGCCCACCGACAGGGGGGGACAAACGGGTATGTTGTCCCGGGCCCAGGAATGGGGGGGCCCAGAACTGGGCTCTCATGAAGTTGCGATTATTTTATTTCATTTCAAAATGTGTTGATTTGGGGGAGAAATGTGCTATATTTGCATTCAATAAATGATTTCTAGATCTTTTGCCTTTATTGTCTTTGAAAAAGGCGTCAAGAACCCCCTACCACCCCTAATGCAAAAATGGTTTGGTCCGACTCTTTGATTAAAGGGAAAAAAACGACATCGTTCGATCATAGCGCTTCGACAATCAGCGTGTGTGCCATTTGCCAACATGCACAAGTCAGGAGCACAGAAAAAAAAAGATAAAAAGAGAGGAAGAAACCAAGAGACTCAGGGGCTCACTGCATAAATATTTTAAAAAAGATTCGGATGATGCAGCAGGTACTAGCAAAGGCAGTGGGGCAGCTGAGCCAGGCAAGACACAGCCAACTTTTTCCAGCCCCGTAAAGTAACCCCAACCAAGGCACGCAATTCATGTTACAAACGAGGGGAGAGCAAGTCACACTGAACACCATATCAAACGCACAGGGCATTGAATCATTTTATACCTACAACGGCTTAATAACATTGTGTTTCATATATCTGACTGAAGCTAAGAATATTCACATTAGCCCGCAATCATATCCCGCCGTTTCTCGAGCGGTGTGTTCTTCTCTGCTTTTCACACTGGACAGTACGCACGCACGCACAACAAAAGTCCGGCGCATTGCATTTCGCACCTGAATAGTTGCAGACTAAGGAAATGTTAAAATGTTAAAACTGTAAAAATGTTGAAATGCTAAAATGAAATGGTTGTTGACCGGTTGAATGGTTTTTGAATACCTGTCATTTAAGGGTTGGAGTGAGTAGAGACTGGGATAAGCAGTGATGGGAATAACGGCATTAGAAATAAACGGCGTTACTAACGGCGTGACTTTTTTTAGTAATGAGTAATCTAACTAATTACTTTTTACATCGTTATAACGCCGTTCCCGTTACTTACAATAAAATACTATGCGTTACTTTATTAAAGCTGTTCTCATCTGGCACGCTGCTCATTCAGCCTTTCTTTACTCTACTTTCGTGTGGGGCGGGGAGACACGAGACAACGGCACAGTAAGCCAATCAGAGTAGATTTGGACAACATACGTAGGTAGGCCACTGCGCACTCTTTCAATCGGAAGACACAGCGATGGCAAGCAGTCAGCCCAGCACTGCGTTTTCACACTGGAAATACAGCCATTGCTTTTCATCTCATCTCATTATCTCTAGCCGCTTTATCCTTCTACAGGGTCGCAGGCAAGCTGGAGCCTATCCCAGCTGACTACGGGCGAAAGGCGGGGTACACCCTGGACAAGTCGCCAGGTCATCACAGGGCTGACACATAGACACAGACAACCATTCACACTCACATTCACACCTACGGTCAATTTAGAGTCACCAGTTAACCTAACCTGCATGTCTTTGGACTGTGGGGGAAACCGGAGCACCCGGAGGAAACCCACGTGGACACGGGGAGAACATGCAAACTCCGCACAGAAAGGCCCTCGCTGGCCATGGGGCTCGAACCCAGGACCTTCTTGCTGTGAGGCGACAGCGCTAACCACTACACCACCGTGCCGCCGCCATTGCTTTTCATTACTTGAAATAAAAGGCAAAAATATCTACGTGCAATGCACATTATGTTGAGGAACAAAGCGTTTGTCCTCGTCAGTGGCCAGTAATTAGTAACATAATTTTAATAACTACAAAAATATATTAAATTTGATAGATGTCTTATCTCACATTGTCCCACAAAAATATTAATATAGTGTAGATAACGTTACTAATTGGTTCTGTTAAGTGTCCATTTCAGTCATTAAACACATTTAACATTCACTTTTATTATGATTACACTAATTGAATTTGATTTTTTTTGAGGGGGAACAAAATGTAACGGAATAATTACTTTCCCTGGTAATTAGTTACTTTTATGACAAAGTAACTCCGTTTCTAACTCAGTTACTTTTTGGGAAAAGTAACTAGTAACTATAACTAATTACTTTTTGAAAGTAACGTGGGGCGGCATGGTGGTGTAGTGGTTAGCGCTGTCGCCTCACAGCAAGAAGGTCCTGGGTTCGAGCCCCGTGGCCGGCAAGGGCCTTTCTGTGCGGAGTTTGCATGTTCTCCCCGTGTCCGCGTGGGTTTCCTCCGGGTGCTCCGGTTTCCCCCACAGTCCAAAGACATGCAGGTTAGGTTAACTGGTGACTCTAAATTGACCGTAGGTGTGAATGTGAGTGTGAATGGTTGTCTGTGTCTATGTGTCAGCCCTGTGATGACCTGGCGACTTGTCCAGGGTGTACCCCGCCTTTCGCCCGTAGTCAGCTGGGATAGGCTCCAGCTTGCCTGCGACCCTGTAGAACAGGATAAAGCGGCTACAGATAATGAGATGAGAAAGTAACGTGCCCAACACTGGGGATAAGAGAGGTGTGTGTGTGTGTGTGTGTGTGTGTGTTGGCCGGGGGGGTTGTTGGGGGGGCCCATTCAGAGCATTTTGTCCCAGGCCCAGCCAAAGCTGTCAGCGGCCCTGCATGCACTACATATGGAAAATGTGTTAAACCTAACACTGTCCAAAATAAAAATGTAAGCATCCTGTAGGAAGCAAGATCTTGTAAATTCTCAGAACATTTAAAAGCCTTTCCTTGATTACTTGTTTATTCAAATTGTAGTTCATTATAAGTAGGACACTGCAAGGAAAGAAAAAAGTAATCTCTTGCTTTATATCCTGAACAAAAAACTCTCAAAAAAGTTGATTTGACAAGTATAAGCACAGCTTTGATTTATTCCTTATCCTGCTCCATCAGGGTTTTTCTTGATACTACTTTACAAACTTTCTCCTCTCTCACATGGAATGTCTTGGATATGTAGGATTCTCTAAGTTACTGTACAGGCTCATGATCTGTTCTGAATATTTATTTTACAAAAATAAGACATCAGAGGAATACTGAAATGCACATAAGATTTTAAATTAAGGCTTCTGTTTGACAAACCACACCTAGTCAGCAGTGATGAAGTGATGAGTAGATTGAGCTGACAGTCCTCTGTAAAATCAATATTCCTTTCATGATACAAGCTTGATGAGGTAAATGCACCTAGATGCATTTTAGAAACAACATTAAGGTTAGATTAAACTCTTATTATCTGTAGATAATGCATGTTCCTTATAAGGAGTTGAATCCTACAAACTTCCTTCTTTCGGCTGCTCCCATTGGTGGTCACCACAGCAAATCCGTTTTGCATATTTGATTTGGCATAGGTTTGACACCAGATTCCCTTCCTGATGCAACCCTCCCCAATCTTTTCAAGCACTAAGTCTGCACTGGCTTGTACAATTCCAGTGGCTGGGCATTTTACCCAATCTGCATGTCTTTGAACTCTTTGGACTGTGGGGAAAACTGGAGCACCCAGAGGAAATCCACGCAGACATGGGGAGAACATGCAAACTCCACACAGGAAGGACCCCATCGACCATGAGGTTAGAAACCCGGAACCTTCTTGCTTGTGAGGCGACAGTGTTAATCACTGCACCACCATGCTGCCCTGACAAACCTACAAACCTTGATTCCTACAAACCCTGATTCCAAAATGACCGACCTTTTCCAATTTCCAAATAAGCTGTTTACCTGTAGAATGTTCCAAACAGGTGTTTTTTGAGCATTCCACAATTTTCTCAGTCTTTTGTCACCCCAGTCTTAGCTTTTTGGAACATGTTGCAGGCATCAAATTCAGAAGAAATGGAGATAAGACTTTATTGTCATTGTAGTTATACAACAAAACTTTGTTTGGTAACAGAGAAAACAGCAGCAATAAAAATAATATAAATAACGCACAAGATAAAGTAAGTGGGGAAAAAAGTGCAGTGTAGGCAGATATTGCACAGATTGTAATAATTGTATTTACAGTCCTGAATGTCAAGTCATCAGTACGTTAGCAGCAACTTGTGTGTGTGTGTGTGGGGGGGGGCTGGCATAAACTATGTCCATATTTGGTAGCTTAAGTCCCGCAATCCTCTGTGCAGTCTAAACTATCCGGTCCAAATCTATCTGGTTTTCTGCAGTACAGCTGGTGTACTAAACTGTGACACAGTAGCAGAGAAAGCTCACTATTGTGCTTCTGTAGAAGTTCACTAAGAGCTGAGAGGGGAGGTTTTTTTTTTTAAAGCTTTCTCAAGAAGAAAAGCCTCTGCTGAGCTTTCTTCACCAGATGTGAGGTCTTAAGGGTCCACATCAGAACCTTTGTGATGCGGAGTCCTTGGAATTTGATGTCATTGACCCTCTCTACATCTTCACCATTTATGTGTGTGTGTGTGGGGGGGGGGGGGGAGTTCGTCATTTTCCTAGGTTCTCCTGAAGTCCACAATGACCTCCTTTGTTTTAGTTGTGTTCAGGACCAGTTTACTGTCCGAACAACACTCGGCTAGACGTTGAACCTCCACTCCACAGGGCTTCTCATCATTTTCTGATTTCAATACCACTATATTGGTGTCATCAGCGAACTTAACTATCATGTTAGAGGAGTGAATGAGTGCAGAGGAGTGCAGTCATATGTGAATAGAGTGAAAAGTGCTGGGCTAAGGACACAGCCCTGTGGTACTCCTGTGTTCAGGTTGAGAGTGGATGATGTGTGGTTGCCCACCCTCATGTTTTGCGGTCTTTGTGAGGAAGTCCAACATCCATGAGCAGAGTGTGGTGGGTAATCCCAAGTTTCTGAGCTTGTTTACCAGTTCATGGGGGACTATTTTATTGAAAGTGGAGCTACTGTAAAATTGATAAATAGCATCCTGACGTATGTGTTGGGATGCTCCAGACAAGACAGGGTTGAATAAAATGCAACTGAGATTGCATCTTCTGTTGATCTGTTTCCATGGGAGGCAAACTGGTGGCGATCCAGATCAATGGGGATGGTGGCCTTGATGTAAGATAGAACAAGCCTCTCAAAGCACTTCATAATAATTGGTGTCAGAGCAACTGCGCAATGGTCATTGAGACACTTGACTGCTTGCTTTTTGGGCATGGGGACAACAGTGGTGGACTTAAGGCATGTGGGGACAACAGCCTGCTGCAGGGACAGGTTAAAGATGTTTTTTTTGTTTGTTTTTTTAACACAACTTTATCCATAGCATATATATAAAACTAACATGAGAAGGGTTAGTACAACAGAGCTTGGCTCCAAATTAAGTGCACCCTAACATGTTAGTGAACACACTTGCTAGTTGGTCAGCATATGACTTCAGTATGCAGCCTGGCACCCTTCCTGGTCCTGCTGCTTTGATGATGTCAATCTTCCTCGAAGTGGATCTCACCTGATGGTGCTGTAAGACAAGTACAGGCTCCTCCCTGGATGATATTGTTATTTCAGCTCTTGCTCTGCTAGTGTGGTTATCAAAGAGCACAATGAACTGGTTCAGGGTATCAGAAAGCATTGTGTTATGGCTGGTCAGTGAGGTACTGCTCGAGTGTTATGGCTTTAATACTTCTCCACATGCTGTGGGGTGTTGTTGTTTTCAAAGTGGCCCTCAATGTGCTTCTGGTATCTGCGCTTGGCTTCTTTAATACCCTTCTTCAGTTCTCTCCAGGCATTACTGTAAGCCAGCCTATCCCCTGACCTGTAGGCAGCATCCCGTGCCCTGAGCAGAGATCATGCATTCCTGTCAAACCAGGGTTTTTGGTTTGGGAACACATTGATGGTCTTGGTGGTTAACACAATGTCAATGAGTGCAGAAGGCTATGTAAGCTAAAACTGATGAGCTGTATTCCTCCAAGTCTGTATTCTGTGCAAACAACTCCCATTCTGTATTTTCAAAACTGTCCTGCAGCAGTGAAGTGGATTCTTCACTCCAGACTTGGACAGTTTTAACAGCTGGTTGTGTTCTGCAGATTAGATGTCTGTAAGATGGAATCATTTCCAGTGTAATGTGGTTAGATAGGCCAAGGTGTGGGGATGGGACAGCTTTAGAAGCTCCTGGAATATTGGTGTGAACGTGATCCAGAATATTCTTGTCTCTGGTTGGGAAGTGTACATTATTATGCAGTTTGGGCATTACATTCTTGAAATCTGTGTGATTAAGGTTGTCAGTTCTGTCTGCTCAGTAAACATTCAGCCAAGTCTCTGTGATTACCATCACACAGCTATCCATACAGTGATGAGTAATCCTCAGTTGTATTTCATCCATCTTGTTGATGAGTGACTGGGAATTGGTGAGGAAGCGACTCGGCAGAGATGGTCTGTGTGGGTTAGCCTGTAGCCTGGCTCATATGCTAGGTCTTTTGCCTTGATTTGCTTCCTTTTCTGATGCTGCCTCTGATGCCTCATGGGTGGGATGATGGTTATTCCATGGGGCTTTTCAGTATGCAGGATCTCCAATGGGATAGAATCCAGGCTTTTGGAGGTGTAATCCTGATTTCCAATTTTAAGCAGTTTGGTTCATCCATAATATAGACGAGTGCTTGAACATAATGAACAAGTAAAAATAACACACATAAAAAAGCAAAAATGCTGCTGTATAACTGAGAGCTCTGAGCTGCTGTGTCTGTCCATGCCTCCATCTTGCTCCGACTAGAATGAGTGTATATGTACAATAAATAATATAGTTTATCAGATAGAACATTAAATATCTTCTCATTGTATTGTATTCAATTGAATACACTGCAGGTTGAAAAGGATTTGAAAATCATTGCATTTTGTTTTTATTTTCATTTTACACAGAATCCACACAGAAACTTTTTCTGGAATTGCAGTTGTATTAATGTACCAAAAGTCAACAAGGAAAAACAAAAGTCTGATGATTTGTTGGGAATCTCTTGGCATGCTGTTTTCTGTTCATTAATTGAGCAGCTGCTCACTCTAATGAGTCCACAGGCAGTTATCATAACTTCTCCATCTTCAGCTCACATCCTGCCACAATAGCTATATGCTGAATTATTTGTACTACCATCAGAGATTATACAGATTTCACTCTGAAAAATTCAATATTATTGGCAATGTGCATCTGTGTGTAACAAGCTGAATTCGAAAGCAATATCCAAAAACATGATCATGTGTGCTTTTCATAACATGAATCATTTCACATGACCTTTTCCTGCTTAACTATAAATCCTGCTGGATTGTGCATGCTCCCATATGTAAAATCCTGGAAAGTATGAAAGGAATTGCTCCCTGATGTATCACATTAAAATATGACAAACAACTATGCATTTCCAGATTACAATAAATAATTCACTACCCTTCAGCTAGCAAGATGTGTGGCTTGGCAGATAATTTACTGCTTTCAAATTATTCTTTTGAACCCCAATGGCTAAATGCCTCAAGGTTAATTTGCTACAGAAAAGATGCATTTGTTATCCATCTTGGTGTTTCTTATCATAAATTCAAGAAAAAAATTCCACCTTATGTATAGGCACTAAATTAATAAATGACAACATATTGTTATTTGTGGTGTAGTATAATTGTTGATTTTTTAAAGTATACTATTCATGTGACATTTTGTGAATTGTACAGTATGCATTGGTTACATAATACACAGTAAGTGAGACTTTTAGGTGATGTTCCAAAGAATATTCCTATAGAGTAAGTACACTAAGCTGTACTACCATACCTTTTAATATGGTGTGAAGCTGTTTGGGAAAAGCCCCAAATATTTGCAATTCTGATATAAGTAATCCACTGCTGTCAGAGTTTTACAGTTCTTGAAGAGAATAATAAACTTTATTCTGCATGTTAAGGTGAAAGTCACATTTAGGTCTTTTCAATAAGGTCTTGTCTTTAGCTACCAATAATTAGTTAGCTCTTACCATCACTGCCAGACCCAGAAGCAATGCCCATGCATCATCTATGCCACAGTACAATTTTGCCTATTTTGTAAGATCATAAACAGTAGCATGTGGCATTCACTATCAAGCTAAAATTTAGGTTCTGGTTGAAGAGGAAAGAAATCACCTGTGATGAACATGTATTCCTGTATGAATAAATAAAGGGGCTTTCCCCAGGGCTGTACACATGGGCTAATGGGTGCTAGCTACAGTACATTTTAGATAACAAAATCCAACTAAGCACCATATTCCATGCTTCTAGCATGGCTTGACTTGAGCTGCCATCCCTCAAGACACAAGACTCTACATGCCCTGGCTGGAAAACAAAGACTTTAAAAATTTAAGCATAAATAAGTATTCACTCTGTATTAAACCCTTAGAACCCAACTGATGCAAATTTCATCCAAATTTACATCCATTACTCTTAAATTGCTCACAAAATGTTCATCACAGTGATAGACATTCTATAGCGTGCGCGCACACACACACACACACACACACACACACACACACACACACACACACACACACACAAATAAATAAATAAATAAATTCCCTGCCCCTTGAAATAAAGGTTACTATAGAACATTTGCAGGCATTATCATAGATATAGCATGTATGGCTAGCAATTGTAATGATCAATAAGATCATAGCAAATAACACAATGACATTTTATTTATGTTAAAATAATGACTTTTATGATGGTCTCAAATGCTTTAGGAAGTTAAGAATTTCCACTAATTTACTTTTGGCAAGGCAAACCTGTTCACTGAAAAGCATTCCAGTTGACTACTTAGTATGCAAAACTGTCATCAAGGTAAATGGTGGCTACGTTGAAGAATCTAAAATATTAAATATATTATGTCGCTTTTAACACTTTTTTTTGCCACACAATTCCATAGATGCTCCATATGTTATTTCATAGTTTTGACGTTGTGGAGGCAGGGGCATGGTTGAGTGTCTGTGTGTGAATAGAGAGCGAGGCCAGGGGAGGTGAGTGGCAAAAGTGATCACACCTGAGTTTGTGTAAGGCTGATGACTGGGTGTATCTGTTCATCTCCACTTTTTTCAGTGACGACAGAAGAGGAGTGAGATGAGAGTCGCTACTGGCAGAGGAGTGTGTGTGTGTATGCTGGTATGAGTGTCTCAGTGTGATTATGAAAATTAAGCTGAAAACCAACCAAAATAAATACCAACTAATGTATCCCACCTGACCCAGTCCTTCAGTGTTCCAGCTTACCTCACACAAGTGTCACAGATGTCTTCAGTATTGTTCTGCAATGTAGAAAATAGTCAAAATACAGAAAAACCTATGACTGAGTAGGTGTGTCCAAACTTTTGACTGGTACTGTGTATATACAGTGCCCTCCAAAGTTCTTGGCACGTCTTGTAAAGATCAGTACAAAGGGTTAGAAAATATCCACCTTTTGGTGAAGTAACTTTATCTCACACTGAAAAAAATGAGAAAAAAGCCTAACCTTTAAAGCCAACAATCTCTTCACTATCAATCCAAGTCCTTCCCATGCCATGTGGTGCATAGGGCGGCGCCGATCTTCATTTCCTTAGCCCTCGGCCTCTCACATAACTAGGGTTACAGTGGGGGGGCTAGTCCTCTGGTAACCGCAAGAGTTTGACTCCCCACTCGCATCTGTATTGCAGCATGCCTTGCCAGACAGCAGTAGGTACCATTTTTAGGATGGTCTTTGGTATGACCGGACCGTGAGTAGAACTCATGATCTCCCAATCGAGAGGCAGACACGCTAACCACTAGGCCAACTCATGGTCCTCTTCACTGTATATGGGTGAAAAATAGACTTGGGTCCTCTTCCAGGCAATTTCCAGTTCCAGTTGATGTCCACTTTTTTTTTTAAATGATTGTCCTAATGGTAGAAATGGACAGATGAAGGTCAACACACTTCTCCCTCAGTTGGTTTGTATGTTCTCTTATCTTTCCAACTTTGATGGATGACTAAAGGAATTTGGCCTCTGTGTCACCTCATATTTGTACCCCAGTTAATCAGGAAGTCATGGATTACAGTTGAGTGATTTGTTTTCCCTAAATAAATGTATTTTGATTAAAGGTTGGATTTTTCTTTTCTTTTTTTTCAGTGTGAGTTGAAGCTACTTCACCAAAAGGTGGATTTTTTTTTCTAACCCATTTTAATACAATGGTGGCTGTTTTTTATATATATATCTCCCCGGGCGAACCCCCTGCTGGCGCCCTCCTGGCCCAACCCGACAACCACCTCCCACCCACCACCTAAGAAAACACTAACTTCATCCAGAACACACACGACCCCATACACAAACTCACAACAGCTATTTTCAAGAACAAATTTCCAGTTTTAATGACTAGTGCAATAAAAAAATACAAAGATAAACAATAAAAGATAAACAATAAACAAAAAGACTCAATGACTTCGCATTACAGCTATCCACAGCTATTTAAGAAAGCACAACTGCACTACAGCACCACCCGATGGTCAAAATATTGCACAAGTCAGTTTTACCAACAGAGTGCACAATGAATTATCATAGAGTACCATTCACCATTATTATTAACAAGAAGACTTAAACCTCCATTAAAGTCACACCATATAAATAACAAAAGAAGCTAAACAGTTAAACAATCACAATTACAGAATAACATGAAGTGACAAAAGATCTAAAAATACTATACATTAAAGTGGCAAAAATGGTAAAACACAATCATGTATCATAAATAAATGAATTAACGACAGAGAAGAGGTAAATCCTATACATATTACTGTACACATAAGAAGAAATAAACACTATTGTGTATCATAAATAACAAGAAGTAACAAATGAAGTTAACACTCTTTAAAGTGGCAAAAATGGCAAACCACTATAATTTGTCATAAATAACAAGACGTGCAAAAGAAGTAAGAGGAAAACAGTCTATATACATTTAAGTGGCAATTATATTCAGGATGCAAAAGTGAAAGCACAACCTAAAAGTTGGCTTTTCTGGCCTTCCTGGATGCAAATTCTTCCACAATGTCTTCATATGAGATTTGTTCCCCTAAGGCGTGGTTTATGCTGATCACAGCAAGGCCACTGAACCGTTCCTGTGACATTGTTGACCTTAGGTAAGTCTTGATCAGTTTTAGCTTCAAGAAGCTCCTCTCTGCCTGAGCCACAGTGACAGGCAGAGTGGCAGGCTACACTACTATGACATTACACAGAGTCTTAAGTAATACATTACGACTTGATCATTGCCATTCTGGTAACAGCAAATTTATAACGGGCCGTGTCTGCGATGTACAACACACGACGAGAAATGTTTAAACGACCATGTAAAGCTGTTAACATTCTGTTGGCTAATACAGAGCCCAACGTTAACCCAAGGCAATGACAGCAATAACTTTAAACGTTTTGTTGCAAAGCCTAATCGTTATGCTGAAATTAATTTTGTGTTGGGGGGCAGGCCAGGCCAGGTCGTCCGACTTAGCAAGCATCAATAATATAAGGCTAATTAGGGCACTAATTCATGTCACTCACTGAAATTGATTCATAAAGCATACCTTTTTCTTTTGCTCGTTTCTCCTCATCTTCTTTCCTTTTCTTCCGGAATTGGGCACCTGATGGCTTTGACCTTTTTCTATCCATTAGATCTATCTCCGAGTATGACTCCGTTTATTTGTCATTCAATCTCCTCCTGAATGATTCCCCCTTCCCCCAACACAAACTCACCGTCAGTGTGTAGTGGTGATCACCTAACGCGAGAGGTGAGACTGAACCATTTCAACTTGACCAATTGACCACCACGACCACAATAATCTTGGGAATTCATTCGGTTCATACACACAATCAAACGTACAGCCATTTTGAAGTTGTTTGGATTGTTCTGCTTTTCTGTTCTCTCCTCTTTCTCGCGTGCACACGCACACACAAAAGCGTTTGCTCAATGTAATGTAATGTGGTCTGCACATTTGAGAGGCGTCTTGAGTTTGTGTCCTATGCATTGCGGCACCATATTTGGTTTGTTATTTAAATTATACGGGGTTTTGTGCCCACAGCAAACGTGACGCATGATGGGTTTTGCTGCATGTTACACTTGTGTGTGTGTAACACTGCTGCAAACGCTTAATTACAATTGAGCTACAAGAACTGACCAACTTCAGGTATTGACACCTCTTGTTATGATGACGTCACCTGCGCAACTTTGGTATCGGGCTTCCCCATCCAAAATGTTCACACACACACACCCCCCCACCCGTCTTGTTTTTTTTTTCAGGGTTTTTTTTGGGGGGGCCTTTTTTTGGGACCATTTTTTTTCGCGCCCGCGCTCGTGCCGCCCCCCCCCGCAATACCGCCCCAGGTGGCTGCCCGGTTGGACCGCCCCAGGACCTCCCCTGATCAGGGGTGATTTCTCAGAGACAACAAGGGAAGCCGAACTTCCCCTAAAATTCTCTCCCCAAACTGCGGTGTCTACGACATTGAATTCTCATTAAAACAATAACTTGCATAACATAATATATGCCCAAGATTGTATTTACGTTCATAACTATCCCTATGTCATCCTGTAACTTATTTGAGTGATGTCTGACGAACTTGCAGTTCGCTACGAGAATCACCTTTGCTGCCAGGCTGTAACCTTACTTATTTCAATTGGCCCTATGGACTGGCAGCCGGGTATCCGTTGCAGTCTATGAGACGGCTCTGAACAGCCAATTCCGGCTAGTTGTTATTGGTTAAAATCGACAAAATCGTCACTTCCGGGGAAGCCGGTTATCTCTGGGGGTAAACGAGACATTGGGAGGGCCGGAAGCCATCCAGAAGCTGGGCTGATAAAGGATTATTGGAGGTGGTGTTTGAAAGACATGAGGAGGGCGGTCGCTGTACTTTGGCGAGGAACACGGTAAGCATGATCAGTCAGTCCCTAGAGGATGTCGAGAAAGTGTAGTCGTGTGCCAAAGTGCTGTCCGAAGTTCTTTTCATATAAACGTTTCTTCTCATTGATGTCTCTGTACATTACTCTTTAAATAAATGTAAATATTACTCGTTGTGCTCCGTTAACTTTCATCCATTCTATCAGTTTGATCATTCGTGAATTCACTCATTTATTTCATTTGTAGTTCAATCAACGTGGTTGTAAGCTAGCTTGAGCCTTATTGGGATCTGCAGTGCTAGCTGCTAACAGCTGGTATCTATCTACTATAATGGCAAACGTTGTGGACATGCTTTTGTCAAAACGTTTTGACACTGCCATATGAGGAGAAAGTGAGAATTAAAGAGCAAGGCAGACCAAAGCCCAAGCTTAATCTCATTCAAAAATCAGCAGGTCATAACCGGTCTTTTCAGGTGTCTTGGTATGAAAATGTGAACTGGTTGACTGGGTCTCCTGTGACTAATAAAATGTACAGTTGGCCATGTCTTTTGATGAAGCCCTCTCAGGGAAATTTAGTTTGGTCAAAAGATGGGTTTGGGGACCTGGTGAATTTCAAAAGGGCTTGCAAAAGGCATGAAACGAGCAATGAGCATGTCACTTCATGTGCAAGACTTAGCTGTCTGGGGTCACAGACCATCTTCTGGAAAAGGAGCGGAGGGCAGAATTTGTGTATAAATAGTGTGCATCATATCATGTTCATGAATCTGAAGTGTGTATATTGTTCAGTAATGTTAAGAGAATGGTGGGCTCTGTGTTATAGGTTACACCTGGGTATAATATTCAAGGTTCTGTGTGTTGCATAGCCTACCTGGTTATGGATTTCCAGACTGTGTTGCAGTAGATGTTCAAGGATGTGTTACACAGCTGGGTGTTGTGTTAAAGACTCTGTGTTGCATATCAGGGTATGATGTTCAAGGCTCTTCGTTGAATAGCCAGTGATTTTTGGATGTTTGATATTTTTGATTAAGGATATGAGGCACTAGCCTGGCAAGCCAGACTATAACATGAAATGTACAAGCAAAAATACTTTCTGCCACTAGGTGGGGTTGTCTAGTTCACTATGCTAATGGGGCACAACTTTCTATGCTTTGATATCCGGCCTACAGGTTTTACGATGAATGCATAAAATGGGCTTCCCCTGTTTTAAAAACCAGCAGCCGCTACTGATTATATATATATATATATATATATATATATATATATATATATATATATATATATATATATATATACACAACCCCGATTCCAAAAAAGTTGGGACAAAGTACAAATAAAAACGGAATGCAATGATGTGGAAGTTTCAAAATTCCATATTTTATTCAGAAAAGAACATCGATGACATATCAAATGTTTAAACTGAGAAAATGTATCATTTAAAGAGAAAAATTAGGTGAATTTAAATTTCATGACAGCAACACATCTCAAAAAAGTTGGGACAAGGCCATGTTTACCACTGTGAGACATCCCCTTTTCTCTTTACAACAGTCTGTCAACGTCTGGGGACTGAGGAGACAAGTTGCTCAAGTTTAGGGATAGGAATGTTAACCCATTCTTGTCTAATGTAGGATTCTAGTTGTTCAACTGTTTTAGGTCTTTTTTGTCGTATCTTCCGTTTTATGATGCGCCAAATGTTTTCTATGGGTGAAAGATCTGGACTGCAGGCTGGCCAGTTCAGTACCCGGACCCTTCTTCTACGCAGCCATGATGCTGTAATTGATACAGTATGTGGTTTGGCATTGTCATGTTGGAAAATGCAAGTTCTTCCCTGAAAGAGATGTCGTCTGGATGGGAGCATTGCTCTAGAACTTGGATATACCTTTCAACATTGATGGTGTCATTCCCGATGAGTAAGCTGCCCATGCCACACGCACTAATGCAACCCCATACCATCAGAGATGCAGGCTTCTGAACTGAGCACTGATAACAACTTGGGTCATCTTTCTCCTCTTTAGTCCGAATGACACGGTGTCCCTGATTTCCATAAAGAACTTCACATTTTGATTCGTCTGACCACAGAACAGTTTTCCACTTTGCCACAGTCCATTTTAAATGAGCCTTGGCCCAGAGAAGACGTCTGCGCTTCTGGATCATGTTTAGATACAGCTTCTTCTTTGAACTATAGAGTTTTAGCTGGCAACAGCGGATGGCATGGTGAATTGTGTTCACAGATAATGTTGTCTGGAAATATTCCTGAGCCCATTTTGTGATTTCCAATACAGACGCATGCCTGTACTGTATGTGATGCAGTGCCGTCTAAGGGCCCAAAAATCACGGGCACGCAGTATGGTTTTCCGGCCTTGACCCTTACGCACAGAGATTCTTCCAGATTCTCTGAATCTTTTGATGATATTATGCACTGTAGATGATGATATGTTCAAACTCTTTGCAATTTTACACTGTCAAACTCCTTTCTGATATTGCTCCACTATTTGTCGGTGCAGAATTAGGGGGATTGGTGATCCTCTTCCCATCTTTACTTCTGAGAGCCGCTGCCACTCCAAGATGTTCTTTTTATACCCAGTCATGTTAATGACCTATTGCCAATTGGCCTAATGAGTTGCAATTTGGTCCTCCAGCTGTTCCTTTTTTGTACTTTTAACTTTTCCAGCCTCTTATTGCCCCTGTCCCAACTTTTTTGGAGATGTGTTGCTGTCATAAAATTTCAAATGAGCCAATATTTGGCATGAAATTTCAAAATGTCTCACTTTTGACATTTGATATGTTGTCTCTGTTCTATTGTGAATACAATATCAGTTTTTGAGATTTGTAAATTATTGCATTCCATTTTTATTTACAATTTGTACTTTGTCCCAACTTTTTTTGAATCAGGGCTGTGTATATATATATATATATATATATATATATATATATATATATATATATATATATATATATATATATATACAGGCCTAGAAATTCATATATTTTTTCACCAGCCAGCTGGAGTAGTTACCTTCCAAAGTAACAAGCCAAACAGAAAATCAACTAGCCAAAATTTGTTCATGTATGAATTTTACTTCTGTCAAAAATAACACAAAAGAGAGTAGTTACCATTGTTCATGACTAATGTGCATTTATTTCAAGACCCAAGTATTTTGATACTGTTGTTAGATACATGAATGAGAACAACACAGAACGCCATAATATAATATCAACAAATAATAATATACTGGAAAACTTGGCAACTTGGTGTATGAGTATTGACAACAAATATACTTACTATCATGACTATAGCACCCAAAATATGTCCAACATGCTTTCTGTATTTAACCATTTATGAGAGAGAAAGCATTAGGAGCTCATATTGACTAGAAATCAACTTGAAAAAAATTAATTATTACATAAAAATCGTATTGCAGCCAAGGCCTACCCTGCTCCCACGTTTGCTTATAAGTCCTTTGTCGTTTCTCCTTCTCGTACGCTTTATCGGCAGCCTTTTTCTCCTCTTCAGACCAAGGTTGCTTTGTTCCCGTCTCTGGTGGTTTCTGTACACCTTTCAGAAAATTCCACATCGCAATGTAGCTTTGGCAGATGTAGATGTAAACAACAAAAAAACACACGTGTTTAAATGGGTGATAATGTGGCCACATCTATTGAATTTGATCACGTGATGTGGCAGCGGGGGCATGGCCAAGCATCGGTCTGTGAATGGAGGGCGGAGTCAGGGAAGGTAAGTGGTGGAATCATAGGGAGGGAAAGTGAAACACAGCGATCCTAGTGGTAGCGTTCCTAAGCCGAGAAAGGCATACTACTGAAAATCCTATAGACCCGATTTTTTAAAAAAATCCCACGAAGTTATGACGTGGAACTTGTACACCCCCCAAAAAATATGTTGTATATGTTGGGATTATCTACTAACTGTGAAAGTATCAGGTGAAATTTTTCTGTCTTTTAAAAGATCATAATTGCGCCTAACCTGTCAGAAACGGACTACAACCAAACTGTCTAGTCAGAGTCGCTCATATTACGTCAGCAGTAGGCTTAGCCCTTACGAGTGCTGACAGCTCTCCCTGTGAATAGCAGCAGTTGACTACATGCCCTGATCTGTAATGGTTATCCCCACGAGGGATGCATTTCTTATTGGTACAGAAATACTCCGCCAACCACGCTATACAAATCGGCATGTTGATGTAGGCTACTCACCGGCTGCTACCTGCTACAGATTTGGAAAGGCGCTAGACTTGCGGTGACGTCACATACGCGATGTCGGGTCCGTGTAGTCTTTGATCAGCTTATGAAAAACATTCAAAACAATTCAAATCAGTGGAAAAAATAAAGTATGATCACCAGGATCGATAGAGCTGCCCGACATGCACAACATATGGAAGCCATTGTCTTAAATTTGAAGTGTAACCCGAAATGTAATTTTTTGAAAAGATATTCCCATTCATTTTACCATAGAGGTTGGAACGCATCCGGTAGGGGGTGATGAGATTACTTTCCCTCCCTATTGCACCTGATGGGGATTAACCTGTGTTTGTATGTCTTCCCCAGTGACCGCACCCTTTAAAAGGAGAGGAGAGCAGATAAAGGGAGCTCTCCCCAACTAGAACACGTGTGTGTGTGTGTGTGTGTGTGTGTGTGTGTGTGTGCACGCACATGGCTGGGAAGTGATAAAAGGCTGAAAAGCTAGCAATAAATAGTTCATTGAGAACTCAGTTCTGGCCTACTATGCTTCTGTGCGCCACCCACCTGGTCCAATACTACACGTGATTACCGCGATATTCAACGAGATGCGTTATATGCATGCACAGTAGTGAAAAAACCGACAGCCTGACTCGTACACGATATGATTCGGAATTCTTTGGTAGTTTCCATCCTGCCAATAAACACATCAATTAACACAGACAAGGCACACGCTTAATATGTGGCGGCTTTAGTTGACGGTGTGTCTGAATCTTCGCTTCATATATATTTTTTATTTTCAACTAGCCAGCCGGGCTGGCTAGTGACAGGAATTAGCCGCCAAATGACAAATTAAGTCGCCTCGGGCGACCGGACCACTGTGAACTTCAAGCCCTGATATATAATAGCCTTGCAGTCTAACTCGTGCCCTAATTTTAAGGACTTGTGACTTGACTTGGACTTGAGCACTGATGACTCGGACTTGTACTCATACATTAACTGCATTCAGACTTGTGAATTGGAGATGAGGACTCAATTTTTTTTCTTGATTTTTTCCAACATGCCATAATAATTTAGCATAAGATATTTATATCTACATTAATTTTTGTACTAATTTTGTGCAAGAGTGTCACACCTGCACAGCTTGGCACGTGCATCAGATAGACTCTTGGGCACGCTCCAGACAGTGCGCGCACCAAGCGGACTCTCACACGCGCACCATAAACGACTCACACCTGCATAGAATTAAGGTGGAATCAGTGCGCCTATATAAAAACTGTGAAAACGCACTTACTTTGCAAAGTATTGAGTTGCATTGCTGACACATTGCTGAGCCTTATTTCCTTGTTTGGTTTCCTGATCGCTGATTTCCTGTTTCTCATCTTTGATGCTGCCTAGTCTGAGATACCCTGTTTGTGCCTCGCTTGACCTATTGCCTGTTTGAATGAATGAATGAATGAATGAATGAACTCTTTATTATCACTGTACCAGTGAAATTGACCATCAACCTGTCCTTACAGAGGGGGAACAGGACAGGAAGACAGGGATAAAAGAAAAGGAAGCACAGTAGTAACATGAGGTGAGAGGAGGAGTAAAAAGCAACCCCCACATTATGCTCCTTGAGGAGTGCAGTGTGGGAACATGTTGTAAAGTGTACTTGTGTTATTTTTGTGCTTATGTGCTTACCTCAGCACATAAGCACAAAAACAATACAAGCACACTTTACAACATGAAAAACTTGGGACTTGAGGGGGGGTGAAAAGGGGGTGGGGAAGGGGTTTTGGGGAGGAGGTAGAGGCAACCCAGTGCAGCAAGCAGCTGTCCGCTCCTGCAGCCATAATGGCGCTGGTCACGCACCCGCCTGTCACACTGGGGGTGAAGCAGCCAACCGCGGGAAGAGAGGGGGAGGAAATATGAGAGAGAGAGAGTCTAACAGCAGTGTTCTCCAGGGGAATTGTTGTCCCAGCAATGGCCTTGGCCAAGGCCAGTGCTGGCGCAGAGCCGAAATAGATAAGATTGGAATTTGTTTGGTCTTGACGAGCAGATGCATTCCTTTGCATACCTACTCCGTATGTTCATGTGTCCGTATGTCCACTTTGTCCATTTTGGTCTCCAAAACGATCCAATTTCCATTTCAAAGCCGAAAGCTTCTCCATGATGTTATCCATGTTGTGGTTCAAGTTCTGAATAGCCACAGTCTGAGTGCCGACAGCTCTGCCCACCGCTTCAATCATGTTGGGCAGCTTTATGGGGCTTTGAACAGCTGTCACCATTTTCTGATTTCCTCAATAAACCAGGGCAATGCCTAATCCAATCAGCAAAAGTCCTGTTATCATGGTTCCGAATAGGTAGATGTCTTCAATGTCCTCCACAGAAAGAGCCGCCAGGCACACGACCCGCCACCGCTCCCATGCATCCATTGTGTAACCGGCTGTGAACGTTCCAGCAGGACAGGCTGGTTCCCCCAAACCCAGGCTTCTCGTCGAGAAGATTGTGTCAATTGTGTGAAGTGACCAGTTTATCAATTCCATGGTTTTTAGTTTGGAGAGCAATGCAGAGAGAGTCTCTCAAAAATATAGACACAAGACAGATGAGACAGCAGAAGCAGGAAAGATAAGGAAAGGGAGAGGGAGAGAATGTGACCGCCTTCCACAAGAGCACAGAGAAGGATTCCCTGTTTTATGATTTCGCCTGCTGTTCTGTTGTTTACCTGTCTTCACTTGTATTAATAAACACACCTTCTGCACTTACATCTTTCTTCCAACCATCTCTGACAGAATACTTCACACTCCCTGATAAAGAGAATGCACATTCACCTGTTCATATGTCATGTTCAGGAACAAGCTAATGTTAATGGTGCTAAAACAGCCACCATCAAATGGTGCGGTTGGACTCAACTCAGCTCAATAGTGGACTTCCCTCGAAATTTTCTTTAATGACTTTAATGACTTGACTCGGACTTGAACACTGGGGACTCAAGACTGGACTCGGACTCAAGGTTCCTCAGGTAGCTGATTAGGCCAATCCGGAACCAAAAAGTGCTGTTGCAGTGTGGACAGGGGAGGTGGGTGATGTCATCTAGAGGGTTTCTGTCCCGCTCCTTCCTGGCCTGTCTCTTCTGTTGAGCTGTGGTAATGCGTGATTCCTCGTGGATGACAGCTCTGTCACGGATTAGGTGTCACCATTTGGGTCAGTCAGTGGCAGTTTGTTCCTATGTGTTGAAGTCTATTCCAAATGATTTCAGAGAAGCTTTCAGTGAGTCTTTGAAATGCTTTTTCTGGCCACCACGGAGCCGAGCACCTTTTTCAGGTTCACGGTAGAATAGCCTCTTGGGCAGCCAGTGGTCTGGCATACGAACCAAGTGTCCTGCCCATCGGAGTTGATGCTGCTTTAGAATGGTGTGGATGCTGGGTAGGTCTGCCATGGTGAGTACGTCTATCTCTGGGATTTTGTCCTGTCATTTGATGTTGAGTAATTTCCTGAGACATGAAGTGTGAAAGTAGTTTAGCTTCTTAGCATGGCATTGGTAGACTGTCCATGTTTCACAAGCATACAGGAGTGTTGGGAGAACAACTGCTTTTTACACCTTCAGTTTTGTCTCTGTGCGGATGCCTCATCTGTTCCAGATGCTGCCATGTAGTCTGCCAAAGGTAGCACTTGCTTTTGCAATCCTGGCATTTACTTCATCATCAATGTTGACATTCTGGGAAAGTGTGCCGCCAAGGCAAGTGAACTATCTCACCACATTGAGTTTTTCATTGTTGACTGTGATGCTAGGCTCCACAAAGGGTTTTCCTGGGGCTGGTTGGTGGAGCACTTCTGTCTTCTTTGTGCTTATTGTTAAGCCAAAGTTTTTACAGCCAGACAAAAACTTGTCGACACTACACTGCATGTTGGCCTCTGAGCCAGCATTGAGGGCACAGTCATTTGCAAACAGAAAGTCTCTAACAAGGTCTGTCTTGATTTTAGTTTTAGCCTGCAGTCTTCTTAAGTTGAATAACTTTCCATCAGTTCTGTATCTGATGTTGATTCCAACGTCTCCTTCCCTGAAGGCATCTGACAGCATTGTAGAGAACATAATGCTGAACAAAGTGGGCTAGTACACAGCCTTGTTTTACACCATTTGTGACAGGACATGGGTTGGAAAAGTCACCATTCTTCTGAACACGTGCTTTCATGCCATTGTGGAATTGTTCGATGATGTTAATGAACTTAAGTGGGCACCCATATTTGGCCATGATCTTCCATAGGCCTTCTCTTGAAACAGAGTCAAAGGCCTTTGTTAGGTTGACATAGGTGGATAATAGCTCAACATTCTGTTCCTGACATTTCTCTTGCAGCTGTCTTGCAGCAAAGATCATGTCTATGGTTCCTCTGCCTTTCCTAAATCCACACTGGCTCTCTGGTAGGAGTCCTTGGTTGAGGTGTCCTATGAGTCTGTCAAGGAGAATTCTGGCAAGTATCTTTCCTGCAGAAGAGAGAAGGGATATGCCTCTATGATTGTCACAAGCCTGACAGTTCCCTTTGCATTTGTACAGGCGAATAATTGTTGCATCTTTGAATTCCTGTGGAATTGTCTCCTGTTGCAATATTTGAGAGAATAACTGATGGAGCTTATCAATCACTGCTGTGCCACCTTCCTTGTAGATTTCAGCTGGGATGGAGTCTGGGCCAGGAGCTTTACCATTGGAGAGTAGACTTACTGATTTCTGTATCTCTGAAGGGATTGAGGGGGGTCATCAAGCTTCTTGTTTGTTGGCACATGTGAAAGCTAGTCAATGGCTGCGTCGTTGATTTATGAGGGACGATTTAGTACACTGTTTAAGTGTTCAGCTCATCATTCCAGGATCTTTCCGTTCTCGGTGATCAGTGTGCTTCCATCAGCACTCAACAGGGGGGATCATCCTGATGATGTAGGTCCATAGATTTCTTTTCGGGAACCATAGAAGTTCTGGAGGTCATGCCTGTCAGCATAGCTTTGAATTTCATCAACTTTATTGCTCAGCCATGTATCTTGCATATTTCATAGTTTCACCTGCATGGTCCTCTGAATATTGGTGAATGTATCTTTCTTTGAGGTAGATTTGGGGTCGTTAAGGTAGCTTTTGTGTAGTTTATGTTTGTCATTGAGTAGTTGCTGGATTTCCTCATTGCTTCCATCGAACCAGTCCTTATGTTTGCTGTTTGTGGGCCACAAGACCTCCAGTGCAGTGTTGTAGGTTATGTATCTGAGGTTTGCCGTCATTCATGATGGCAAACCTATGAGGCTTCTACAACCCCGATTCCAAAAAAGTTGGGACAAAGTACAAATTGTAAATAAAAATGGAATGCAATGATGTGGAAGTTTCAAAATTCCATATTTTATTCAGAATAGAACATAGATGACATATCAAATGTTTAAACGGAGAAAATGTATCATTTAAAGAGAAAAATTAAGTGATTTTAAATTTCATGACAACAACACATCTCAAAAAAGTTGGGACAAGGCCATGTTTACCACTGTGAGACATCCCCTTTTCTCTTTACAACAGTCTGTCAATGTCTGGGGACTGAGGAGACAAGTTGCTCAAGTTTAGGGATAGGAATGTTAACCCATTCTTGTCTAATGTAGGATTCTAGTTGTTCAACTGTCTAAGGTCTTTTTTGTCATATCTTCCGTTTTATGATGCGCCAAATGTTTTCTATGGGTGAAAGATCTGGACTGCAGGCTGGTCAGTTCAGTACCCGGACCCTTCTTCTACGCAGCCATGATGCTGTAATTGATGCATTATGTGGTTTGGCATTGTCATGTTGGAAAATGCAAGGTCTTCCCTGAAAGAGATGTCATCTGGATGGGAGCATATGTTGCTCTAGAACCTGGATATACCTTTCAGCATTGATGGTGTCTTTCCAGATGTGTAAGCTGCCCATGCCACAAGCACTAATGCAACCCCATACCATCAGAGATGCAGGCTTCTGAACTGAGCGCTGATAAAAACTTGGGTCATCCTTCTCCTCTTTAGTCCGAATGACACGGCATTCCTGATTTCCATAAAGAACTTCAAATTTTGATTCGTCTGACCACAGAACAGTTTTCCACTTTGCCACAGTCATTTTTAAATGAGCCTTTGCCCAGCGAAGACGTCTGCGCTTCTGGATCATGTTTAGATACGGCTTCTTCTTTGATACTATTGAGTTTTAGCTGGCAATGGCGGATGGCACGGTGAATTGTGTTCACAGGTAATGTTCTCTAGAAATATTCCTGAGCCCATTTTGTGATTTCCAATACAGAAGCATGCCTGTATGTGATGCAGTGCCATCTAAGGGCCCGAAGATCACGGGCACCCAGTATGGTTTTCCGGCCTTGACCCTTATGCACAGAGATTCTTCCAGATTCTCTGAATCTTTTGATGATATTATGCACTGTAGATGATGATATGTTCAAACTCTTTGCAATTTTACACTGTCAAACTCCTTTCTGATATTGCTCCACTATTTGTCAGCACAGAATTAGGGGGATTGGTGATCCTCTTCCCATCTTTACTTCTGAGAGCCGCTGCCACTCCAAGATGCTCTTTTTATACCCAGTCATGTTAATGACTTATTGCCAATTGACCTAATGAGTTGCAATTTGGTCCTCCAGCTGTTCCTTTTTTGTACCTTTAACTTTTCCAGCCTCTTATTGCCCTTGTCCCAACTTTTTTGAGATGTGCTGCTGTCATGAAATTTCAAATGAGCCAATATTTGGCATGAAATTTCAAAATGTCTCACTTTCGACATTTGATATGTTGTCTATGTTCTATTGTGAATACAATATCAGTTTTTGAGATTTGTAAATTATTGCATTCCATTTTTATTTACAATTTGTACTTTGTCCCAACTTTTTTGGAATCGGGGTTGTACATTCTGATCATCCAGTGAGGTAGATTCCAGGCGACCTTGTAACATTTCAGCAAGGGATTGCTTGGTTTCAGCATTCTGTAGCTTCTTGGTGTTTAGTTGTTTTGGAGCTTTCCTGCCCTGTGGGCGCCTCTTGGGTTGAATTTGAATGTTGAGTTTTGTTATTATGAGACTGTGGTCAGTCCAGCATTCAGCGTCGCATATGGATTTGGTAATTCTTACATCTTGTCTGTCCCTCTTTCTGATGATGATATAATCAATAAGATGCCAGTGTTTGGACCGTGGGTACATCCAAGAAGTTTTGTTGCATGTGGGGAGTTGAAAGATGGTGTTGGTTATCAGCAGTTCATGTTCAGCACAGGTCCGGAGCAGCAACAGACCATTACTATTACAGTGTCCTAGACCATGTTTACTAATGACGGTCTGCCAGGCACTGTCAGACCCTACCCGAACATTGAAGTCACCAAGTATGACAAGCTTGTCAGCTCTTGGGACATCCATAATTGTAGAGTGCACATGTTTGTAGAATTTGTCTTTTACTATGTCAGGGTTTGACATGGTTGGGGCATAGGCACTGATGAGGGTAAGGTGCTTTTTCCCAGACAGAAGGGGAAGTTTCATAATCATCATCCTGTCGTTCACTCCTTTGGGAAGTCCTGCTAGCTTGCTGATCAGGGATGTCTTCACTGTAAAACCAACACCTGCCTCACATCTCTCTTCATCTCCTCTTCTGCTCCAGAAGAAGGTGTAACCAGAGCTCCTTTCGCATAGCTCACCTGTGCTGGCAAGTTGGGTCTCAATCAATGCTGCTATGTCAATATTGTAATGTGCAGGTTCCTTTCCAATAAGTGCTGTTCGTCTCTGGGGCCTGTCTGTCTTTTCTCTATCAAGAAGGGTGCACACATTCCATGTGCCAAGAATTAGGGGAACAGTCCTCATCTTTTTCTTTGATTCTCAACCGCTGTAGATAGGGCCCCCTCCAACCATGCAGTGGATGACCATGACATCCCGTGTGCCTTGTCATGCTCTGTGTTCCACGACACATTGCTGGCCTTTGCCTTTCTGCCCATTGAACTGGATAGGGTGAAGCGGAGCAGGCAATTTTTAGGGCACCTTTTCTAGCCCCTTCCTCAGGCTATGGAGGTGAGCAGTGCTGTCCTGAATAGGTCTGCTCAGACACCCAGACGACTGCCAGATTCCCCATCTGCTCCAGTTCTGAGAGAAAACAACCATATAGCCTGGGCCACCCGCGTGTAGGTCTGCAGCTATGGCTTCCAGTGTACCCACACTTGCTGCTCTGTTGCTCGCCCCTCACCTCGGGACTTAAGAAATGGATGACAAAGTGAGTTGCACAGTGAATTGGTTTATAGTGTGGAGGAGTTGCACACATCATCAACCACACTCTCTCGTCCAAAACCATCTTGGTCCAATAGCAAGATGATGTCAAGATGGCTGGAGATGGAGTCAGATGCAGTGGATGACCATGACATCCTGTGTGCCTTGTCATGCTCTATGTGTTCCATGACACATTGCTGGCCTTTGCCTTTCTGCCCATTGAACCTGTCTTGTGGTTCCCTCCACACAGTCCACCGAGAGTCCAGACTTCACATGCTTGGGTAGGCATGCCCAAAACTCACTGAGGGCCTGAGGCCCATTGGCTACCCTCACCTGGTTTAGCCAGCTTGTCGAAGCTGTTGCCCAGGGTGTGGTTGCTGTGCATGTTACAGCTTCTTGGAGCCACAGGTGAAAGTTGGATGCCAGGTGAGGACCAATGGTGGATGAACAGCCCTAAGGACTCGACAGTCTCCCAGCCAGAGGTAAGACCCCCCCCTGAACACCCCATTCACACCCCATATATATATTTAAAATCTTATCTCATTATCTCTAGCTGCTTTATCCTGTTCTACAGGGTCACAGGCAAGCTGGAGCCTATCCCAGCTGACTACAGGTGAAAGGCAGGGTACACCCTGGACAAGTCACCAGGTCATCACAGGGCTGACACATAGACACAGACAACCATTCACACTCACACCTACAGTCAATTTAGATTCACCAGTTAACCTAACCTGCATGTCTTTGGACTGTGGGGGAAACCGGAGCACCCGGAGGAAACCCACGCGGACACAGGGAGAACATGTAAACTCTGCACAGAAAATTCCTCGTCGGCCACGGGGCTTGAACCCAGACCTTCTTGCTGTGAGGCAACAGCGCTAACCACTACACCACCGTGCTACCTATATACAACCCCGATTCCAAAAAAGTTGGGACAAAGTACAAATTGTAAATAAAAATGGAATGCAATGATGTGGAAGTTTCAAAATTCCATATTTTATTCAGAATAGAACATAGATGACATATCAAATGTTTAAACTGAGAAAATGTATCATTTAAAGATAATTTTTGTTTTGTTTTGTTCTGTGTGTGTGATGATTATTATTCTGTTCTTAATTCTGTTTTTTGTGTGCTGCCTTCTTGGCCAGGACTCACTTGTAAAAGAGATTTTAATCTCAATGTGATTTTTATCCCTGGTAAAATAAAGGTTTAATAATAATTAAAAAAAATAGGTGATTTTAAATTTCATGACAACACCACATCTCAAAAAAGTTGGGACAAGGACATGTTTACCACTGTGAGACATCCCCTTTTCTCTTTACAACAGTCTGTAAATATCTGGGGACTGAGGAGACAAGTTGCTCAAGTTTAGGCATAGGAATGTTAACCCATTCTTGTCTAATGCAGGATTCTAGCTGCTCAACTGTCTTAGGTCTTTTTTGTCGTATCTTCCGTTTTATGATGTGCCAAATGTTTTCTATGGGTGAAAGATCTGGACTGCAGGCTGGCCAGTTCAGTACCCAGACCATTTTTCTACGCAGCCATGATGCTGTAATTGATGCAGTATGTGGTTTGGTATTGTCATGTTGGAAAATGCAAGGTCTTCCCTGAAAGAGACGTCATCTGGATGGGATCATATGTTGCTCTAGAACCTGGATATACCTTTCAGCATTGATGGTGTCTTTCCAGATGTGTATGCTGCCCATGCCACATGCACTAATGCAACCCCATACCATCAGAGATGCAGACTTCTGAACTGAGCACTGATAACAACTTGGGTCGTCCTTCTCCTCTTTAGTCCGAATGACACGGTGTCCCTGATTTCCATAAAGAACTTCAAATTTTGATTCGTCTGACCACAGAACAGTTTTCCACTTTGCCACAGTCCATTTTAAATGAGCCTTGGCCCAGAGAAGATGTCTGCGCTTCTGGATCATGTTTAGATACGGCTTCTTCTTTGAACTATTGAGTTTTAGCTGGCAATGGCGGATGGCACGGTGAATTGTGTTCACAGGTAATGTTCTCTAGAAATATTCCTGAGCCCATTTTGTGATTTCCAATACAAAAGCATGCCTGTATGTAATACAGTGCCGTCTAAGGGCCCGAAGATCACAGGCACCCAGTATGGTTTTCCGGCCTTGACCCTTACACACAGAGATTCTTCTAGATTTTCTGAATCTTTTGATGATATTATGCACTGTAGATGATATGTTCAAACTCTTTGCAATTTTACACTGTCGAACTCCTTTATGATATTGCTCCACTATTTGTCAGCACAGAATTAGGGGGATTGGTGATCCTCTTCCCATCTTTACTTCTGAGAGCTGCTGCCACTCCAAGATGCTCTTTTTATACCCAGTCATGTTAATGACCTATTGCCAATTGACCTAATGAGTTGCAATTTGGTCCTCCAGCTGTTCTTTTTTTGTACCTTTAACTTTTCCAGCCTCTTATTGCCCCTGTCCCAACTTTTTTGAGATGTGTTGCTGTCATGAAATTTCAAATGAGCCAATATTTGGGATGAAATTTCAAAATGTCTCACTTTCGACATTTAATATGTTGTCTATGTTCTATTGTGAATACAATATCAGTTTTTGAGATTTGTAAATTATTGCATTCCATTTTTATTTATAATTTGTACTTTGTCCCAACTTTTTTGGAATCGGGGTTGTACTAAAGGCCCTGTGGTACAGACTCCCGTAAACAGCATAGGCGAGCCTGATCCTATTGGTAATTTCATCATCAAGAGTCCCTGATGAGGACAAGATACTGCCCAAGTACAAGAAGTCTGGGACCTGTTCGAGACTAGCTCCATGCACCTCGATGGGTGCTGGCAGGTCCAAAATTTTTCCAGAGAATTCATGACCTCCTGGATGAGTAGGATGTGGCTGGTATAGGGTCTTTGTCTTCAGAACCTTGGCAGTCAGCCCAAATGTCTTCTAGGCGGACAGCCAGATGTCCACAATTGCCTGGAGCTGGTTTCTGTCAGGATTTGGAACCACATTGTCAACCACATACTGAAGTTCTGAGGTGGAGAAGGTGTTAGGGTTTTGTTGGGATTCGAACCTGGTTCGCTGGTGTGATAATCCAGCAAACCCCCACTAGGCCACCAGGGGGATGACTCAAATGCAGAGGCGTGAGGCAGAAGTAGAAAAAGTATCAAAAGGTTTATTTACAATATTTACACTATATATAATCCAAGGCAAAAACAAAAAAGTATAATCCAAACACTCAGAAGATAGCCAGGAAAAAAAAAAACAAAAGTTCAAAGAAACAAAGAGCCAAAAAAACAAAAAAGAAGAGGCAAAAATACAAACGCTCAGAGGATCCAAAATGGTAAAACACAAAGTCCAAAAAGTCCAAAAGAAAGCAAAGTACAAAAACCACAAAGACACGGGCGAGGAAATCGGAACAGAGGTAACTGGAGCTAAACATAACAGCACAAAGATTCCGTGACAAGACGACTGAACACAGGGGTATAAATACACAAACTAATTAAGGACAGGGTGGGGCAGGAAACAGGCAATAAGACAAACACAAAACACAGAACACAGTGGCGACCTCTAGAGGCCAAAACAAACATGACCAAACAAAGGAAATAACAGCGGCCTCTAGAGGCCAAAACAGTCCCAGTCCTAACAGGACCCCCCCCCCAGGAGCGTCTCCTGACGTTCCCAGGGCGATCAGGATGGGCCGAATGGAAGTCCCGACAAAGTTCTTTATCAAGTATGTCCCGAGCTGGGACCCAGCAGCACTCCTCAGGGCCATAGCCCTCCCAGTCCACAAGATATTGGAGGCCCCCGCGAACCTGGCGGGAGTACAGCAGGCAGCGCACGGTGAACACAGTCTGACCCTGGAAGATGCAGGAGGGCAGGGTGTTCCTAGGGGCAGGGGCATACGTGGACATCAGTACGGGCCGCAACAGGGAAACATGGAAGGTCCTTGGTGGACAGCCAAACCCGCTGCCCAGGGCGGAAAGTGTGGGCAGGTCTCCTATGGCGGTTGGCCTGAGTCTGGTTGGTACTGGAGGTCTGGATGAGTGTCCTCCTGACCTTGCTCCAGGTCTTGCGACACCGTCTCACGTAATGGTTGACCAAGGGCACCCCAGCATCCTCCTCCTGGTCTGGGAACAGAGGAGGCTGGAACCCGAATTGGCACTGAAACGGCGACAGCTTGGTGGCCGATGACTGCAGGGTGTTGTGGGCGTACTCAGCCCATGGCAGCCAGGTGCTCCACGATGTCAGGTTATCCATAGCCAGGCCTCGCAGGGTGGTTTCCAGGTCCTGGTTGAGACTCTCCATCTGGCCGTTGGACTGGGGGTGGAACCCAGAGGAGAGGCTGGCAGTGGCCCTCATGCTCTTGCAGAAGCCGTGCCATACTCGGGAGGAGAACTGGGGCCCCCGGTCAGAGACGATGTCCTGAGGGAGACCAAAAACTTGGAAGACATGAGTGAACAACAATTTAGCAGTGTCAAGGGCAGAGGGGAGTTTGCACAGTGGAATAAAGTGGCAGGCCTTGGAGAATCTGTCCACTATGACCAATATGACAGTGTTACCTTGAGACTCAGGGAGACCCGTGATGAAGTCGACCGCCACGTGGGAACAGGGACGCCGGGGAATAGGCAGAGGATGCAGGAGGCCCTGGGGACGCTGTCGCGGGTTCTTGGTTCTGGTGCAGACCTCACAGGACAGGACGAATGACCTCACTTCCTTCTCCATGTTAGGCCACCAGAAGCATCTTTTCAGGAAGTCCAGGGTCCTCCGAGCTCCCGGGTGGGCAGTGAGAGGGGAAGAGTGACCCCACTGGAGAACCTTGGCCCGGACTTGCCGAGGGACATACAGGAGGCCCAGTGGCCCTGTCCCAGGATCAGGGTCCCGGCGTTGAGCTTGTCGAACGGTCTCCTCAATACCCCAGCGGACAGGAGCCACAATCTGGGATATAGGGATGATAGGCCCGACTTCACTCTCCCTGTTAGTGGCAGAGAACAGCCTGGACAGTGCGTCAGGTTTGGTGTTCTTGGAGCCGGGGCGGTACGATAGGGTGAAGTCAAACTGACTGAAAAACAGGGCCCACCTAGCCTGTCGTGGGTTCAGTCTCTTGGCTTGCTGGAGGTACTCCAGGTTCTTGTGGTCTGTCCAAACCAGAAATGGATGTTGCGCTCCCTCCAGCCAGTGCCTCCACTCCTCAAGGGCCAGTTTGACCGTTAGCAGTTCTCGATCCCCCACATCGTACCGGGACTCCGCAGGACTCAGGCGGTGGGAGAAGTAAGCGCAGGGGTGCAGCTTTCCTTCCGAACGTTGAGAGAGCACCGCACCGACACCACTGTCTGAGGCGTCCACCTCCACGATGAATGGTTGGGAGGTGTCCGGGAGGGTGCCGTGCAGAAGCGGTCCTTGAGGTCTTTGAACACCTTTTCCGCCTGAGGAGACCAGACATAAGATCCACCTGTCCCTTTGGTGAGGTCCGACATGGGTCCTGATAAATTTGTGGTAGAAGTTAGCAAATCCTAAGAACCGCTGAACCTCTTTGACGGACTTGGGAGTGGGCCAGTCCCGGACGGCCAGATTCTTGGCTGGGTTCGCAAGGTGAAGAAGGCAGCATGGCAGGAGGCACTGGAGCGGATGGTGGAGCAGGAGCAGAAGCAGGCAGAGGAGATGGGGGCAGAGAAGTCAGCTGTGCCAGGGTTCTCCCAATCTGCTGAAGCAGTACCTCATGGCGAGCAAGGGTCTCACGTTGGCTTGTGAGAGTCCGTCCATGAGTGTCCATGGTGGATCCAAGGCGTGTTAATGCAGCCATCATTCCCTGAAGGTTGGCCGGGTAGACAGATGAAGAAGCCTCTGCTGAGTCGGTCATGACGGAGTCTTTCTGTTAGGATTTTGCTGGGATTCGAACCTGGTTTGCTGGTGTGATAATCCAGCAAAACCCCACTAGGCCACCAGGGGGATGACTCAAATGCAGAGGCGTGAGGCGGAAGTAGAAAAAGTATCAAAAGGTGTATTTACAATATTTACACTATATATAATCCAAGGCAAAAACAAAAGTATAATCCAAACACTCAGAAGATAACCAGGAAAAAAAACAAAAGTTCAAAGAAACAAAGAGCCAAAAAAACAAAAAAGAAGAGGCAAAAATACAAACGCTCAGATGATCCAAAATGGTAAACACAAAGTCCAAAAAGTCCAAAAGAAAGCAAAGTACAAAAACCACAAAGACACTGGCGAGGAAATCGGAACAGAGGTAACTGGAGCTAAACATAACAGCACAAAGACTCCATGACAAGAGGACTGAACACAGGGGTATAAATACACAAACTAATTAAGGACAGGGCGGGGCAGGAAACAGGCAATAAGACAAACACAAAACACAGAACACAGTGGCAACCTCTAGAGGCCAAAACAAACATGACCAAACAAAGGAAATAACAGTGGCCTCGAGAGGCCAAAACAGTCCCAGTCCTAACAGAAGGAGGTCTTCGTCTTCAACTTGAGTCTGTTGATATTAAAGATGCTTCCATTCAGCCTTGTCAAGATTCGTAGATCCTTTCCTTCCACTCCTTCTCTCACCACCCGATGGAGAGCAGTGAGGTTCAATGGGAATAGAAGAGGTGCTGCCACATCACCCTGCTTAACACCAGTTCTGACAGGAAAGCTGGGGGACTTGGTACCATGAAAGAGAACTTCAGTGGTTATGTCTTCATGAAGGGCTCATAGAATGGCAAGAAACTTGGATGGAACTCCCATTCTGGTCAGCATCTTCCAGAGAGTTTCGTGGCAGATGGAGTCAAAGGCCTTCTCCAGGTCCCAGAAGATGAGATAAATGGACACATGGTGTTCATGGCCTTCTCCTGAAGTTGTCTGGCGATGAAAATCATGTTGATGGTTCCTCTGTTGGATCAGAAACCATACTGTGACTCTGGGAGTAGTTCTTCTGCAATCGGGGAGAGCTGATTGAGAAGAATCCTTGAGAGGATCTTGCCAGTGATGGACAGGAGGGAGATTCCACTGTAATTCCCACAGGCCGACTTGCCACCTTTCTTAAAGATTGTTATGACCAGGGCATTCTTGAAGTCTTCCGGCACTTGGGTTTGCTCCCAGATGGTCAGGAGGACCATGTGCAGATGAGTAGTGATGAGGTGCTCATTGAGCTTGTAGATCTCCACTGGAATGCCATCTGGTCTGGCAGCCTTATGGTTCTTTAGGCTTTTGATGGCAGTGGAGACTTCAATATAAGAGGGAGGCATATCTAGTTCATGCCGCACACGCTGCTGTGGGATTATTTCCAACAATAGGGGGTCCACTTGGGAAGGATGATCGAGTAGGCTCTTGAAGTGTTTAGCCCATCTCTCCAGGATGGCCTGGTCATCTTTCAAGAGCATCTGGCCATCAGGTGCCAGCTGCTAATATCGGGACTGAGAGGCCTGGTCTAGGTCCATAAATGGCTTTGCATTTAGCATAGAAGTTTTGGAGGTCTCTCTGGTCAGTATACAGTGGTGCTTGAAAGTTTGTGAACCCTTTAGAATTTTCTATATTTCTGCATAAATATGACCTAAAACATCATCAGATTTTCACACAAGTCCTAAAAGTAGATAAAGAGAACTCAGTTAAACAAATGAGACAAAAATATTATACTTGGTCATTTATTTATTGAGGAAAATGATCCAATATTACATATCTGTGAGTGGCAAAAGTATGTGAACCTTTGCTTTCAGTATCTGGTGTGACCCCCCCCCCGTGCAGCAATAACTGCAAATAAACGTTTCCAGTAACTGTTGATCAGTCCTGCACAGCGGCTTGGAGGAATTTTAGCCCGTTCCTCCGGACAGAACAGCTTCAACTCTGGGATGTTGGTGGGTTTCCTCACATGAACTGCTTGTTTCAGGTCGTTCCACAATATTTCAGTTGGATTAAGGTCAGGACTTTGACTTGGCCATTCCAAAACATTAACTTTATTCTTCTTTAACCATTCTTTGTTAGAACAACTTGTGTGCTTAGGGTCGTTGTCATGCTGCATGACCCACCTTCTCTTGAGATTCAGTTCATGGACAGATGTCCTGACATTTTCCTTTAGAATTCGCTGGTATAATTTAGAATTCATTGTTCCATCAATGATGGCAAGCCATCCTGGCCCAGATGCAGCAAAACAGGCCCAAACCATGATACTACCACCACCATGTTTCACAGATGGGATAAGGTACTTATGCTGGAATGTAGTGTTTTCCTTTCTCCAAACATAATGCTTCTCATTTAAACCAATAAATTCTGTTTTGGTCTCATCCATCCACAAAACATTTCTCCAATAGCCTTCTGGCTTGTCCATGTGATCTTTAGCAAACTGCAGACGAGCAGGAATGTTCTTTTTGGAGAGCAATGGCTTTCTCCTTGCAACCCTGCCATGCACACTATTGTTGTTCAGTGTTCTCCTGATGGTGGACTCATGAACGTTAACATTAGCCAATGTGAGAGAGGCCTTCAGTTGCTTAGAAGTTACTCTGGGGTCCTTTGTGACCTCACTGACTATTACACGCCTTGCTCTTGGAGTGATCTTTGTTGGTCGACCACTCCTGGGGAGGGTAACAATGGTCTTGAATTTCCTCCATTTGTACACAATCTGTCTGACTGGGGATTAGTGGAGTCCAAACCCTTTAGAGATGGTTTTGTAACCTTTTCCAGCCTGATGAGCATCAACAACACTTTTTCTGAGGTCCTCAGGAATCTCCTTTGTTCATGTCATGATACACTTCCACAAACATGTGTTGTGAAGATCAGACTTTGATAGATCCCTGTTCTTTAAATAAAACAAGGTGCCCACTCACACCTGATTGTCATCCCATTGATTGAAAACACCTGACTCTTATTTCACCTTCAAATGAACTGCTAATCCTAGAGGTTCACATACTTTTGCCGCTCACAGATATGTAATATTGGATCATTTTCCTCAATAAATAAATGATGAAGTATAATATTTTTGTCTCATTTGTTTAACTGGGTTCTCTTCATCTACTTTAGGACTTGTGTGAAAATCTGATGTTGTTTTAGGTCATATTTATGCAGAAATATAGAAAATTCTAAAGGGTTCACAAACTTTCAAGCACCACTGTATGCTTGTATCTCCACTGCCTTGGCAGTCCACCATTCATTTTTGATCTGTCAGATCCTCCTCTGTACAGAGGGCTTGATGAGTTTGTATTGCTTAGTCTTCTCAAACAAGAAGGGATCATTCTCGACCTGTAACCTCACTTGATGCTTACGTTCGTATTGCTGAACCAACTGAGGACGAAATTAAAAAAACTCTACTTGAAAACAAAAACCAAAAAAATACAACAAAAAAAGGCAACAAAATATAGAGTAAAAGTATTTGATGGTGAGAACATATATTTTTTTTATCAAGAATTATTCTGTTCATATTTTTCACAAATTGCTACTGTCATTTTGCCAGTTCATTTAAATTTTAAAAGGAAATGATTTTGTCAGACATTTTGTATAAAGTTTTTATTTATGGAATTTGCAAAAAAAAAAAAATGCTCCGTTTCTCAAAATTCAGTGAATGTGGATAGAATAAAACAGTTATTCCACTCAATCTTGCCGTACATGGCTTATAGCTGGCTTGGTGCAACATATCTCATTGGCTATCAGCTCATGAATGACTCAATTTTGTGGAATAATGGTTACACACACACACACACACACACACACACACACATATACATACATACATACATACATACATACATACATACATACATAGTGTGTGTGTGTGTGTATATTATATATATATATATATATATATATATATATATATATATATATATATATATATATACACACATACATACATACATACACACACACACACACACACACACACACACACAGTGGTGCTTGAAAGTTTGTGAACCCTTTAGAATTTTCTATATATCTGCATAAATATGACCTAAAACCAGTGGTGGGCATAGATTATTTTTTTTTTATCTAGATTAATCTCACTGAAATTTTGAAATTAATCTAGATTAAAATGGCTCATTCAGAATATGTGCGCTACCTAAGTAATGACTAAAAGTAAGTCCTTGAGATATTAGGAGCGCTGTCTGTTCCAATAGTGCAGATTTTGTCAGCTATCCCCCACTGATTAGCGACGTCGAGAAACTGCCTAGCACACGCTTCTGCAAAGTGACGCTCCTCTGTTTTCATCACACCTAACAAAGTAGATCAGAATAAGTTCATTACTAGTAGTAAACAATTAGCGATCATCAAGAAGCAAACATAACGTGTTGGTAATTTGTGATGTCATGGTAATTACATGCTAAGTAATTTTAAATTGTGTAATTTACAATGACATAACGTAGTCTACCTAAAGCGAAGGAGTGAAATTCCCAGCTAGCATCGATGAGGTGCACAGTAACGCCAAGGGAGTTATCGTTGTTGACAGATGTCCAATGGACCCCGGTCAGTGCTACACACCTCGCCTCTACCATCTTCTCATCTTTTGTGGCTTTCTCTGTGGCATACTGGTCATGTATTCTCCTAATGATAGTTCGCCTCGCAGGTAGTTTGTAAGATGGGTCACCTGTGGCCGCCTGGAGAACAAGCTTGAGCCCATCATCCTCAACCACGCTGATGGGCTGGCAGCTAGTGGCAATCCACTGAGCGAGAAGATTAGTTAGCTTGTCTGATAGAGCTGCGCTGATGGGCTTGTCTCGGTTGCACTCAAACAAAGTAGTTTGACGGCGACTCTTCCCCGGCATTTCAGTGCTTGACCCGGCATCAGCAGCATTAGCTAAGGGATGCTTTGCGTTTAGGTGGTACTTGAGACTGGTAGAACTCCTACAGTAAACTAATTCCGCATTGCATAAGGTGCAAACAACCTTAGTCTTGTCGATGTCTCCATTGGGAAACTTCTTAAAAATGAATTTTCCCTGAAGCAAACCCGGTGGCTTCGTAGCTGCATCCATGTTAGCACGTCACATTCATTGTGGTAGTTCAGGTAATTCACAGTAGCATACAGGTTCGAAAACTCATTCTTGCCCCCTCTACAGTGCAATTCGGCTAGGTATGGAGCACTTGCATGTGACGTCACAGCCGATCCAGATTATGACAGACGCCATCTTGTCGGTCAAACGCCATATTTCCACCTTCTACTTCATTCTGGTTCTACTTCTACCTTTTCTTCTGGAAAACCCTACTATGTACAATTCTACTACAACGGCTACAAGCTCTCCCTACCTGTGTACGTTTATGTTTTTTGTGTGTATTTTTGCGTGTTGTTCGTCTGTACCGGACTTCAGTATCCACTACAACCGTATGGACTTACTGGACATTGGTTTCCAGCAGAAAATGACGGTTTGTTGCGATTTCCATCGCATGCACAACATTCTGGACGAGATAGCGAGACCAGCGGGGTCTCTGTGGATTGTTATCGGAAGCAAAGCGAAGGAGGCGGCACCGGGAGCGGAAGCAAAAGCGAGGCTGTAGAGCCGGCCTGTTGACTAAGCTCAGAAAACAGCCACTCAAACCTCCACTGCTAATTTCTACCTCTTCAACGCCAGATCCCTGGTAAACAAGATGGACGATTTGGAATTACAGCTGGAATTACCTTATTCTATTCTATAATCAGCTGGTCAGTGCTATACTCGATACTTAAGTGACTTACCCATCCAATGAGGATTATTTTCTTGTTTACAAGATGCCACATCTGAGTCGCTGACAAATCCTGAATTTCTGTAAAGATAACTGTCCAGAGATTTATAAGCACGCAGTGCTTCACCACTGAACAGCGAGGGAAAGTTTATGAGGTAATTATACACATCTGGGTATTCCACCTCTGGCAGTTCAATATCCACTGACACGGTTGTGAAAACTCCATCCGGTAAGCCATAAGGGTCACTAATCTGTAGATCGTTTATTTTAGACATATATCTAGTTATCTGTTCATTAGAAAAATGGGCCATGTAGTCCATCGGTTGAAATTGATCCATTCTGTACACGAGTGCAGCAGTATTCAGCTGTGTTTTTTACCGACAAGATGGTGGCTGTGTACTTTCAGGTCACATGACTGCAAGATCTCTATACATCCGCGCTAAAATATCAAGGTGAAAGTCATCATAGTTTGCTTAGTATAGACCCAGCTCCCAGCCCAACTTTGAGAATAGATTAACGGCGATATTTTTTATATCGCCCGATAAGAGTCTCACATTATTGCAGCACGTTAACGCGATAACGGCCCACCACTACCTAAAACACAAGTCCTTTTGTAGATTTTCACACAAGTCCTAAATGTAGATAAAGAGAACCCAGTTAAACAAATGAGACAAAACTATTATACTTGGTCATTTATTTATTGAGGAAAATGATCCAATATTACATATCTATGACTGCCAAAAGTATGTGAACCTTTTCTTTCAGTATCTGGTGTGACCCTCTTGTGCAGCAATAACTGCAACTAAACATTTCCGGTAACTGTTGATCAGTCCTGCATACCGGCTTGGAGGAATTTTAGCCCATTCCTCCAGACAGAACAGCTTCAACTCTGGGATGTTGGTGGGTTTCCTCACATGAACTGCTTGTTTCAGGTCCTTCCACAATATTTCAGTTGGATTAAGGTCAGGACTTTGACTTGGCCATTCCAAAACAATAACTTTATTCTTCTTTAACCATTCTTTGGTAGAACGACTTGTGTGCTTCGGGTCATTGTCTTGCTGCATGACCCACCTTCTCTTGAGATTCAGTTCATGGACAGATGTCCTGACATTTTCCTTTAGAATTCACTGGTATAATTCAGAATTCGTTGTTCCATCAATGATGGCAAGCCGTTCTGGCCCAGATGCAGCAAAACAGGCCCAAACCATGATACTACCACCACCATGTTTCACAGATGGGATAATGTTCTTATGTTGGAATGCAGTGTTTTCTTTTCTCTAAACATAATGCTTCTCATTTAAAACAAAAAGCTCTATTTTGGTCTCATCCATCCACAAAACATTTTTCCAATAGCCTTCTGGCTTGTCCATGTGATCTTTAGTAAACTGCAGATGAGCAGCAATGTTCTTTTTGGAGAGCAGTGGCTTTCTCCTTGCAAACCTGTCATGCACGAAATTGTTGTTCAGTGTTCTCCTGATGGTGGACTCGTGAACACTCATATTAGCCAATGTGAGAGAGGCCTTCAGTTGCTTAGAAGTTACCCTGCGGTCCATTGTGACCTCGCCGACTATTACACACCTTGCTCTTGGAGTGATCTTTGTTGGTTGACCACTCCTGGGGAGGGTGACCATGGTCTTGAATTTCCTCCATTCTGTCTGACTGTGGATTGGTGGAGTCCAAATTCTTTAGAGATGGTTTTGTAACCTTTTCCAGTCTGATGAGCATCAACAACACTTTCTGAGGTCCTCAGAAATCTCCTTTGTTCGTGTCATGATACATTTCCACACACGTGCTGTGAAGATCAGACTTTGATAGATCCCTGTTCTTTAACTAAAACAGGGTGCCAACTCACTCCTGATTATCATCCCATTGATTGAAATCATCTGACTCTAATTTCACCTTCAAATTTACTGCCAATCCTAGAGGTTCACATACTTTTGCCACTTACAGATATGTAATATTGGATCATTTTCCTCAAGAAATAAATGACCAAGTATAATATTTTTGTCTCATTTGTTTAACTGGGTTTCTTTATTTACTTTTAGGACTTGTGCGAAAATCTGATGATGTTTTAGGTCATATTTATGCAGAAATATAGAAAATTCTTAAGGGTTCACAAACTTTCAAGCACCGCTGTGTGTCTATATATATATATATATATATATATATATATATATATATATATATATATATATAAATATATATACACACACACACACACACACACACGGACAAATTTGTCGGTACCCTTCCACAAAAAAAACAAAAAACAAACAAAAAATAGCTGCAAGCAGCAATGCGGAGCCAAGCAGACACATGCTAAGAGATTGATGTTATGTTGGAGAGATGGTCATAACTTGTGCTGACCTTGAAATTTTTAAATAACCTTCAATGGGGCATCCAACAGTGTGATCAGGCATTGGAATTTTGTTTCTAACCAAAACACAACATGAGATATGAGCCAAAACACATTTTTACAAATTATAGCGCCCCCTATAGGTCAATTTGCACCAAATTTGGTGCAGACCCTTCTGGAGGGGTGTGGCTTTATGTCGTTAAGTTTGGTTGAGATATGTCAAAGGGCTGCCGAGATATGAGCTCACTTCCTGTTTGGCGTCTTCGCCACTAAATTTGATTGGCTGCTGTGCAGTGACAGTTTAATCAATCGCTCCAAAAAATAGACCCTATATGCAGCATAGTCTGAAGATGGTCCATGTTAATTTTCATGAAAAACGGTCAAAAAAAATGTAGAAGTAGCATTTTATTCAATTTTAACAAAATCCAAAATGCCGGAAAATCTACCAAGGCGGAAAATGACGTCATAGGGTGCATTGGAATCGGCTTGGCCCAAGGATTCCAGGGATACCACGTTTTTGAGAATCGGATGTACGGTTCAAAAGTTATGAGCAAACATGTATGTCAAACTTTGACCAGTTGGTGGCGCTAGCGAGTTTGAGGTGGCAACATGAAATTTACTGAGAAGAATCAAGAAACTGTCCAGAATCAGTGTGCTAAATTTCATAACTTTTTACCATATGGTTCTATAGGCTGCCATAGACATCCTATACGGAAGAAAGATGCTTGAAATAATAATAATAATAATAATAATAATAATAATAATAATAATAATAAATATAGCTGCAAGCAGCAATGTGGGGGCCAAGCAGTCTATGAGCCTAGTCGTCAGGCTAGCAGAGTGCATTTGGGCCAGACAGATGGTCACGAGCACCCACAAGAAGTTTCATGTCGATATACCATCGTTTGACTGAGATACAAGGTCATTTGCTGTTCGGCGGCTTCACCATCAAATTCGATTGACTGTGATGGCTGAAATTACTTCACGTGTACTAGTTGTGTGTGTGTGTGTGTGTGTGTGTGTATGCTAAAAGACTGCTGAGATATGACCTCAATGACATATGAGCCAAAACACATTTTGTATAGTTATAGCGCCCCCTAATGGCCAATGTGCACCAAATTTGGTATGGGCCCTTGGGGAGGGGTGGGGCATAATCCCACCAAGTTTGGTTAAGAAACGTCAAAGGGCTGCTGAGATATGAGTTCACTTCCTGTTTGGTGTCTTCGCAGATGCGTTTCATTGGGTGCTGCGGCCAAACCGTTTTAAAATTTCAAAAGCCTGAGAATAACTTTTGTGCAGCTTGGTCCACTGATGGTATGGACCAAGTCTGGGAAAAATTGGTCAAAAATTGAGGGAGGAGTAGCAATTTAATTGATTTTAACAAAATTCAAAATGGCGGAAAATCTACTGGGTGGAATATGACGAGATAGGGCGCATTGGATTTCTATTGACTGACGGATTCCAGCAATACTAAGAGTTTGACAATCAGATGTACGGTTCAAAAGTAACAAGCAGAAATGTACTTCCAACGTTGACCTGTTGGTGGCGCTAGAGAGTTTGAGGTGGTGAGTTGAAATTTGCTGACAAGAACCTTGAGGCAGCCTAGAATCAGTGTGCCAAATTCCACAACCTCTCGTCAGACGGTTCTATGGGTTGCCATAGAATTTCATTGATTTTAACAAAATTCAAAATGGCGGAAAATCCTCAAGGCAGAATATGACGTCATAGGCTGCGACGGATTCGTCTTAACCCAAGGATTCCAGAGATAGTGGAATTTTGTTTCTACCCAAAACGCATCATGAGATATGAGCCAAAAGTCATTTTTCCTAGTTATAGCGTCCCCTAGCGGCCAATTTGTTCCAAATTTTTTTGTGGGCCTTTCTGGATGGGTGGGGCATAATGCCACTAAGTTTCGTTAAGATATGCCGAAGGGCGGCCGAGATATGAGCACACTTCCTGTTTCACGTCTGCGCAGCCAATTTTGATTGGCTGCCACAGCCAAACGCTTATGAAATTCAAAACACTGAGTATAAGTTTTGTGCGGCTTCGTCCAATTATGCTAGGTACCAAGTCTGGGAAAAATTGGTCAAAAATTGAGGGAGGAGTAGCATTTTAATTGATTTTCACAAAATTCAAAATGGCGGGAAAACTGTATGGGCGGAAAATGACGTCATAGGGTGCGTTGGATTCGTCTTGGCCCAAGGATTACAGGGATACTAAGTTTTTGAAAATTGGACCAACGGTTCAAAAGTTGGAAGCAGAAATGTACCTGCGACTTTGAGCTGTTGGTGGCGCTAGAGAGTTTGAGGTAGAGGCCTGACATTTGCTGAGAGGATTGTTGAGACTGTCTAGAATCAGTGTGCAAAATTTCACAACTTTTTACCAGACGGTTCTATGGGCTGCCATAGACTTGCAGAGGCGGAAGTGGACTGAATAATAAATATAGCTGCAAGCAGCAATGTGGGGGCCAAGCAACTTTTGAGCCTAGTCGGAAGGCCAGCAGAATGCACTTGGGCCAGGCAATGCCCTTGTGCAGCTTAGTCCAAAGTTGCTATCTACCAAGTTTGGGAGAAATTGGTGAAAAATTGAGGGAGGAGAAGCATTTTAATTGATTTTTACAAAATTCAAAATGGCGGAAAATCGTAAAGGCTAAATATGACGTCATAGGCTGCGATGGATTCGGCTTGCGCCAAGGATTCCAGAGATAGTGGATTTTGTTTCTAGCCCAAACAGATCATGAGATATGAGCCAAAAGTAATTTTTCCTAGTTATAGCGCCCCCTAGCTGCCAAGTTGTTCCAAGTTTTTTGGGGACCTTTCTGGTGGGGTCTGGCAAAAGGCCACCAAGTTTCATTAAGATCTGCCAAAGGGCGGCCGAGATGTGAGCACACATCCTCTTTTGCGTCTGAGGAGCCAAATTTGATTGGCTGCCACGGCCAAACGCTTATGAAATTCATAAATCCGTGTAAGATTCTTGTGCAGCTTCGTCCACAGTTCCAATGTACCAAGCTTGGGAGAAATTGGTCAAAAACTGAGGGAGAAGAAGCATTTTAATAGATTTTCACATAATTCAAAATGGCGGAAAATCTACCAGGTGCAATATGACGAGACAGGGCGCGTTGGATTCGATGTCACCTAGGCATTCCAGAGATCCTAAGATTTTGACGATCAGACGTATGGTTCAAAAGTAACAACCAGAAATGCACCTGCGAATTTGACCTGTTGGTGGCGCTAGAGAGTTTGAGGTGGTGAGTTGAAACTTGGCGACAAGACCCTTGAGGGAGCGTAGAATCAGGCTGCCAAATTTGAAAACCTCTAGTCATATGGTTCTATGGGTTGCCATAGAATTTCATTGATTTTAACAAAATTCAAAATGGTGGAAAAACCTCAAGTCAGAATATGACGTCATAGGGTGCGATGGATTCGTCTTGACACATGGATTCCAGAGAGAATGGAATTTTGTTTCTACCCAAAACGCATCATGAGATATGAGCCAAAAGACATTTTTCCCAGTTATAGCGCCCCCTAGCAGCCAATTTGTTCCAAATTTTTTGCTGCCCTTTGGAGAAGCGTGGTGCATAATGCCACCAAGTTTTGTTAAGATACGCCAAAGGGTGGCCGAGAAATGAGCACACTTCCTGTTTTGCATCTGCCTTCCAATTTTGATTGGCTGCCACGGCCAAACGCTTAGGAAATTCTAAAAACCGGGTAAGTGTTTTATGCAGCTTAGTCCCCAGTTGCCATCTACCAAGTTTGGGAGAAATTGTTCAAAAATTGAGGGAGGAGAAGCATTTTAATTGATTTTCACATAATTCAAAATGGCGGAAAATCTACTGGGTGGAATATGACGAGACAGGGCGCGTTGGATTCCGTTTGAGCCAAGCATCCCAGCGATACTAAGAATTTGATGATCAGACGTATTGTTCAAAAGTAACAAGCAGAAATGTACCTGTGATTTTGACCTGTTGGTGGCGCTAGAGAGTTTGAGGTGTTGAGTTGAAATTTGGTGACATGATCCTTGAGGCAGCCTAGAATCAGTGTGCCAAGTTTAAAAACCTCTAGTCAGACGGTTCTATGCGTTGCCATAGAATTTCATTGATTTTAACAAAATTCAAAATGGCGGAAAATCCTCAAGGCAGAATATGACGTAATAGGTTGCGATGGATTCGTCTTCAGCCAAGAATTCCTGACATAGTGGAATTTTGTTTCTAGGCCAAACGCATCATGAGATATGAGCCAAAATACATTTTTCCTAGTTATAGCGCCCCCTAGCGGCCAATTTGTTCCAAATTTTTTGTGGCCCTTTGTGAAGGGGTGGCGCATAATCCCACCCTGTTTCGTCAAGATAGGCCAAAGGGCCGCCGAGAAATGAGCACACTTCCTGTTTCGCGTCTTCGCAGCCAAATTTGATTGGCTGCCACGGCCAAACGCTTGTGAAATTCAAATCACCGGGTATAACTTTTGTGCAGGTTGGTCCAATTATGCTATCTTCCAAGTTTGGGAGAAATTGGTAAAAAATTGAGGGAGCTGAAACATTTTAATTGATTTTCACAAAATTCAAAATGGCGGGAAAAATATATGGGCGGGAAATTACGTCATGGGGTGCGTTGGATTCGTCTTGGCCCAAGGATTCCAGGGATACCAAGTTTTTGAAAATCAGACCAACGGTTCAAAAGTTACAAGCAGAAATGTACCTGGGACTTTGACCTGTTGGTGGCGCTAACGGGTTTGAGGTAGAGGCCTGAAATTTGGTGCGAGGAATGGTGAGAGTGTCTAGAATCAGTGTGCCAAATTTCACAACTTTTTACCAGACGGTTCTATGGGCTGCCATAGACTTGCAGAGGCGGAAGTGGACTGAATAATAAGAAGAAGAAGAAGAAGAAGAAGAAAGAAACAATAGAATCACTATGGGTGCCTTCGCAGCTTCGCTGCTTGGCCCCCAAATATAGCTGCAAGCAGCAATGTGGGGGCCAAGCAGATTATGAGCCTAGTCGTAAGGCCAGCAGAATGCACTTGGGCCAGGTAATGCCCTTGTGCAGCTTAGTCCAAAGTTGCTATCTACCAAGTTTGGGAGAAATTGGTGAAAAATTGAGGGAGGAGAAGCATTTTAATTGATTTTTACAAAATTCAAAATGGCGGAAAATCCTAAAGGCTGAATATGATGTCATAGGGTGCGATCGATTCGGCTTGAGCCAAGGATTCCAGAGATAGTGGAATTTTGTTTCTAGCCCAAACGCATCATGAGATATGAGCCAAAAGTTATTTTTCCTAGTTATAGCGCCCCCTAGAGGCCAAGTTGGTCCAAGTTTTTTGGGGACCTTTCTGGTGGCGTCTGGCATAATGCCACCAAGTTTCGTTACGATCTGCCAAAGGGCCGCCGAGATGTGAGCACACATCCTCTTTCGCGTCTGTGCAGCCAAATTTTATTGGCTGCCACGGCCAAACGCTTATGAAATTCCAAAATCCGTGTAAGAATCTTGTGCAGCTTCGGCCACAGTTGCTATGTACCAAGTTTGGGAGAAATTGGTCAAAAACTGAGGGAGGAGAGGCATTTTAATTGATTTTCACATAATTCAAAATGGCGGAAAATCTACCAGGTGCAATATGACGAGACAGGGTGCGTTGGATTCGTTTTGACCCAAGCATTCCAGAGATACTAAGCTTTTAACGATCAGATGTATGCTTCAAAAGTAACAACCATAAATGTACCTGCGACTTTGACCTGTTGGTGGCGCTAGAGAGTTTTTGGTGGTGAGTTGAAATTTGGTGACAAGACCCTTGAGGGAGCCTAGAATCAGTCTGCCAAATTTGAAAACCTCTAGTCATATGGTTCTATGGGTTGCCATCGAATTTCATTGATTTTCACAAAATTCAAAATGGCGGAAAATCCTCAAGTCAGAATATGACGTCATAGGGTGTGATGGATTCGTCTTGACCCATGGATTCCAGAGATAGTTGAATTTTGTTTCTACCCAAAACGCATCATGAGATATGAGCCAAAAGACATTTTTCCTAGTTATAGCGCCCCCTCGGAGCCAATTTGTTCCAAATTTTTTGCTGCCCTTTGCGGAGGGGTGGTGCATAATGCCACCAAGTTTTCTTAAGATATGCCAAAGGGTGGCCAAGAAATGAGCACACTTCCTGTTTTGCATCTGCCAGCCAATTTTGATTGGCTGCCACGGCCAAACGCTTACGAAATTCTAAAACCCGGGTATGTTTCTTGTGCAGCTTAGTCCCCAGTTGCCATCTACCAAGTTTGGGAGAAATTGTTCAAAAATTGAGGGAGGAGAAGCATTTTAATTGATTTTCACATAATTCAAAATGGCGGAAAATCTACTGGGTGGAATATGACGAGACAGGGTGCGTTGGATTCCTTTTGATCCAAGTATTCCAGCGATACTAAGATTTTGATGATCAGATGTATGGTTCAAAAGTAACAAGCAGAAATGTACCTGCGACTTTGACCTGTTGGTGGCGCTAGAGAGTTTGAGGTGCTGAGTTGAAATTTGGTGACAAGATCCTTGAGGCAGCCTAGAATCAGTTTGCCAAGGTTAAAAACCTCTAGTCAGATGGTTCTATGCATTGCCATAGAATTTCACTGATTGTAACAAAATTCAAAATGGCGGAAAATCCTCAAGGCAGAATATGACATCATAGGGTGCGATGGATTCGTCTTGAGCCAAGGATTCCTGACATAGTGGAATTTTGTTTCTAGCCAAAACGCATCATGAGATATGAGCCAAAAGACATTTTTCCTAGTTATAGCGCCCCCTAGCAGCCAATTTGTTCCAAATTTTTTGTTGCCCGTTGGGGAGGGGTGGTGCATAATGCCACTAAGTTTCGTTAAGATACGCCAAAGGGTGGCCGAGAAATGAGCACACTTCCTGTTTCGCATCTTCGCAGCTAAATTTGATTGGCTGCCATGGCCAAACGCTTAAGAAATTCTAAAAACCGGGTAAGTTTCTTGTGCAGCTTAGTCCAAAGTTGCGATTTACCAAGTTTGGGAGAAATTGTTCAAAAATTGAGGGAGGAGAAGCATTTTAAGTGATTTTCACAAAATTCAAAATGGCGGGAAAACTATATGGGCGGAAAATGACGTCATGGGATGCGTTGGATTCGTCTTGGCCCAAGGATTCCAGGGATACCAAGTTTTTGAAAATCGGACCAACGGTTCAAAAGTTACAAGCAGAAATGTACCTGCAAATTTGACCTGTTGGTGGCGCTAGGGGGTTTGAGGGAGAGGCCTGAACTTTGCTGAGAGTAATGTTGAGACTGTCTAGAATCAGTGTGCAAAATTTCCCAACTTTTTACCAGACGGTTCTATGGGCTGCCATAGACTTGCAGAGGCGGAAGAACGTTGAATAATAAGAAACAGTAGAATCACTATGGGTGCCTTCGCAGCTTCGCTGCTTGGCCCCCAGTAATAAGAAACAATAGAAACAACACTATGGGTGCCTTCGCAGCTTCGCTGCTTGGCCCCCAAAAAACCATAGAAACACTAGAGGTGCCTTGAGGTGGCAACATGAAATTTACTGAGAAGAATCATGAAACTGTCCAGAATCAGTGTGCTAAATTTCATAACTTTTTACCATATGGTTCTATAGGCTGCCATAGACATCCTATATGGAAGAAAGATGCTTGAAATAATAATAATAATAATAATAAGAAGAAGAAGAAGAAACCATAGAAACACTAGAGGTGCCTGCAGCTCCGCTGCTTGGCCCCTAATAATAATAAGAAACCATAGAAACACTAGAGGTGCCTGCAGCTCCGCTGCTTGGCCCCTAATAATAATAAGAAACCATAGAAACACTAGAAGCCCTGTGATGACCTGGCGACTTGTCCAGGGTGTACCCCGCCTTTCGCCCGTAGTCAGCTGGGATAGGCTCCAGCTTGCCTGTGACCCTGTAGAACAGGATAAAGCGGCTAGAGATAATGAGATGAGATGAGATGAGATGAGAAACACTAGAGGTGCCTGCAGCTCCGCTGCTTGGCCCCTAAAAACCTCACAACTAGCTCTGAAATAACTTGAAACTGACAAAAGTTAATGGCATCCATCATTGTTTATTCCATGTTTAACACAAATCAGACTTTTCTTTTAATTTTTTTTTTGTTAACAATGATCTCTGTATCTCTCAATGAGACTTCTGCATCTGCCAACAGGTAGTTTGGCTCACTTTTCCTGAGCAAACTGTTATAGCTGTCTCAGGTTTGAAGGGTGCCTTCTCCAGACTACATGTTTCAGCTCTTTCCAGAGATGTTCAATAGGTTTTAGATCAGGGCTCATAGAAGGCCACTTCAGACTAGTCCAATGTTTTGTTCTTCACCATTCTTGGGTGCTTTTAGCTGTGTGTTTTGGGTCTTTATCCTGCTGGAGGACCCATGACCTGTGACTGAGACAGAGCTTTCTGACAGTGGGTAGTATGTTTTGCTCCAGAATGCCTTGATAGTCTTGAAATTTCATTGTGCCATACATCGATTCAAGGCACACTATGCCAGATGCAGCAAAGCAGCTCCAAATCATAACCAAGCCTGGGCTGCCAACTCTCACGCAATGAGCGTGAGACACACGCATTTGATTGTCTTCACACGCTCACATGCCATACCTCCGATTTCTCATGCTAGAAAAAAATCTAGTTTATCTATCTAATCTAGGCTACCCATTGCGTCGCGCCAACCACTTGCGATTGATCAGTTATGCCTTACGCATGGCTAAACAGGCAGAGAGGTGTTCCCTTCTGTACACACTCCCCTATGGTAGGTGGTGCATCTAATGATGCTGCACTCACCGGAAGTTGGATAATTGCCTACTGTCAATTTAGAGGAAGAGGAGAGAGAAGAAGGTATCCGAGTTGAAGATGGGTGTCTCAGACAGGTTTGTACATATGCACGCCAATGTGTGGTGTTACTGGCGTAACTATGAACTTATATAAAGTTTCTGAATCGTTTTAGCCTATAAGTGTTGTGAGAATATTTAATGCCATATCGAGAGCTGTGTACTAGGCATGCTAAATTATTATAGGCCTACTGCCGTGCCACAGCCTCTATCTTCCCCAACAAGCAGCACGGGAGAGCACCTCCTTAGCTCACATTTATTAAGGCGCATTTTTAGTTTGTTTACTGTATGTTATCATACTTTATGACTTTATTTGAAGCCATACTGGAAATGTTGTAAAATAAAGCAAGTAAGAGATAATATTACAAATGCAAGAAGAGCCATTAGCCACCATACCTATTGTTTATTTACAGGGTATTTATTTTTCATTATTTATGATGTATGTAATTGCTCAGTTAAAGTAAATAAAGCATGGTCACCTGTAATATTAAATAACTTGAACTTGTGAATAATTAAAAAAAAAGACAGAGAACAATATACTGAGGATACAGGGTTTCAAAGAGGGCAAGACAGGTAGAGAATATTTGTCAGATAACAGGCCCTGACAAATGCTCTATTACTAATAAGAAACATAGATAAGAAATAAATTAATAAGAAATATATTAATATAGCTTATTTAAGTATGGCCAAAACTTTTAAGCCCAACTTTGTGTGCACATTCCCACCTATGGCCAAGGTTCAGCTTTTTGTGTTTCAATACTGTTCAAACTTAATCATTTTAATGTTTCTTGTAGCACATGCACATTTTGCTTACTGTTTAAGCATTTTATTTGTTCTTTTGCTGTTGATATTTTTCCCCATGCCAATCTTCTGCTGAACCCAGTGGTGGGGAAAGCCCTTAAATGCATAATGAATAGTCAGTGAGGGACAATCTTATTTTTTGCAACAGTTATTAAAAATTTAACATTTAGTTTCAATTCAGAAGGTATTTAGGCTTAGCTGATGAATATTTTCAAACATGAACTTGCCTTTAAATCTGAAACACAGGTCTATAGGGCGATAGGAACATTAGCAGTCATCTGTAGTTTTCTAGTGTGGGGGCTTTTAAGCCAAAACTTGGTGCTTTTGTTGGCCACAAGCTGAAGGCCTGGCAAGTCAGGGTGTGTAAGAATGTAGGTATGGCACAGCAGGCCACTCCAAAAATCCACCAGAATGCAGGAACATCTACTAAATCCAAAAACTCAACCCCCCCCCCATTGTCCATCTCCAGCTGGACGACCCACAAACAAAACACCAGAATGCAGGGGGACAAGTGAATATCAAACTGAATACAAAATTCCCACTTACTGCATGGTGTGCGGAAAAATTTTGCCATCGACCCCCCCCCAAAAAAAAAAAAAAATCTCACTCAAAGGAATTTTGAAAAGTTGGCAGCCCTGACCAAGCCTTATCTGTGTTTCACAGTAGATAGGGTGTTCTTTTCTTTGAAAGCTTCATTTTTACTTCTGTGGACATACAGTGGTGCTTGAAAGTTTGTGAACCCTTTAGAATTTTCTTTATTTCTGCATAAATATGACCTAAAACATCATCAGATTTTCACACAAGTCCTAAAAGTAGATAAAGAGAACCCAGTTAAACAAATGAGACAAAAATATTATACTTGGTCATTTATGTATTGAGGAAAATGATCCAATATTACATATCTGTGAGTGGCAAAAGTATGTGAACCTTTGCTTTCAGTATCTGGTGTGACCCCCTTGTGCAGCAATAACTGCAACTAAACGTTTCCGGTAACTGTTGATCAGTCCTGCACACCGGCTTGGAGGAATTTTAGCCCATTCCTCCATACAAAACAGCTTCAAATCTGGGATGTTGGTGGGTTTCCTCACATGAACTGCTTGCTTCAGGTCCTTCCACAACATTTCAGTTGGATTAAGGTCAGGACTTTGACTTGACCATTCCAAAACATTAACTGTATTCTTCTTTAACCATTCTTTGGTAGAACGACTTGTGTGCTTAGGGTCATTGTCTTGCTGCATGACCCACCTTCTCTTGAGATTCAGTTCATGGACAGATGTCCTGACATTTTCCTTTAGAATTCACTGGTATAATTCAGAATTCATTGTTCCATCAATAATGGCAAGCCGTCCTGGCCCAGATGCAGCAAAACAGGCTCAAACCATGATACTCCCACCACCATGTTTCACAGATGGGATAAGGTTCTTATGCTGGAATGTAGTGTTTTCCTTTCTCCAAACATAACACTTCTCATTTAAAACAAAAAGTTTTATTTTGGACTCATCTGTCCACAAAACATTTTTCCAATAGCCTTCTGGCTTGTTCACATGACCTTTAGCAAAATGCAGATGAGCAGCAATGTTCTTTTTGGAGAGCAGTGGCTTTCTCCTTGCAACCCTGCCATGCACACCATTGTTGTTCAGTGTTCTCCTGATGGTGGACTCATGAACATTAACATTAGCCAATGTGAGAGAGGCCTTCAGTTGCTTAGACGTTACCCTGGGATCCTTTGTGACCTCACCGACTATTACACACCTTGCTCTTGGAGTGATCTTTGTTGGTTGACCACTCCTGGAGAGGGTAAAAATGGTCTTGAATTTCCTCCGTTTGTACACAATCTGTCTGACTGTGGATTGGTGGAGTCCAAACTCTTTAGAGATGGTTTTGTAACCTTTTCCAGCCTGATGAGCATCAACAACACTTTTTCTGAGGTCCTCAGAAATCTCCTTTGTTCATGCCATGATGCACTTCCACAAACATGTCTTGTGAAGATCATACTTTGATAGATCCCTGTTCTTTAAATAAAACAGGGTGCCCACTGATACCTGATTGTCATCCCATTGATTGAAAACACCTGACTCTATTTTCACCTTCAAATTAACTGCTAATCCTAGAGGTTCACATACTTTTGTCACTCACAGATATGTAATATTGGATCATTTTCCTCAATAAATAAATGACCAAGTATAATATTTTTTGTCTCATTTTTATGCCTCCGCCACCATAAGGTGCAGGAGGCATTATGTTTTTGGGTTGTCCGTCTGTCTGTGCGTGCGTGCATCCGTCCCGAAACCTTGTGAACACGATATCTCAAAGGCTAATGAAAGGAATTTCACCAAACTTTCACCATTTGTGCGCTTTGGGACAAGCATGAACTGATTAGATTTTGAGATTAAAAGGGCTAAGGTCAAGGTCACTGTGAGGTCAAATGTCTGTCCGAAAACCTTGTGAACACAATATCTCCAAGGCTAATACAAGTAATTTCACCAGGTCAAGATTACTGTGAGGTCAAATGTCCATCCCCAAATCACAACTTAATAAGGCATGTAGTCTACCGGGCAGAGGCATCCCCATCGATGCCGTTGGCATCGAGTTCTATCTAGTTTTAACTGGTTTCTCTTTATCTCCTTTTAGGACTTGTGTGAAAATCTGATGATGGTTTAGGTCATATTTATGCAGAAATATAGAAAATTTTAAAGGGTTCACAAACTTTCAATCACCACTGTAGCGCTGATGTGACTTGCCAGTAAACTTGAATTTTGTCTCATCTGTCCAAAGGACATGCTCCCAGAAGCACTGTGGCTTGTCAATATGCATTTCAGGAAATTCCAGTCTGGCTTTTTAAAATGTTTTTCTTTTAAGAACGAAATCCTTCCATTGAGTCCGCCGTTGCTCAAAAAGTGACGGATGGTGCAATCAGACATTGATGTACCTTGACCTTGGCGTTCAACTTTTATCTCTTTGGAAGTTGTCCTTGGCTCTTTTTCTACCATTAGCACTATCCTTCTGTTCAATCTGTGGTTGATTTTCCTCTTGTGGCCATGTCCATAAAGGTTGGCTACAGTACCATGGAACTTAAACTTCTTTATGATATTTGCAACTGTTATCACAGGATGATCAAGCTGCTTGGAGATGGTCTTGTTGTCTTTGCGTTTAATATGCTTGTCTATAATTTTCTTTCTGATCACCTCAAACAACTCTCTCCTTTGCTTTCACTGGTCCATGTTCAATGTGGTGAACACAACAATACCAAACAGCAGAGTGATGACTTTTCTCCATTTAAATAGACTGAATGACTAATTACAAGATTGAAGACCCCTGTGATACTAATTAAGGTCCAACAATTAGTTTGAAATATCACTATAATCCAATCATTTATATTCTTTTCTAGGGGTACCAACAAATCTGTCCAAGCTACCTAGATTATTCTATCCACATTCACTGGATATGAGCAATTGCACACTCTAATTGGCTACTCTACTACTGGGCCATTAGCTCATACACTATGAGTAGAGAAAAAAAATGGCAGAGTGTGTTGCTGAACCAACCGAGGATGAAATAAAAGCTCTCCTTGAAAACAAACCCCCCAAAATAAAAAAAACAACATGGAATGAAAGTATTTGATGGTAGAACACACACACACACACACATACATTTTATATATATATACACACTGTAAGGTGTGTGTATTTCAAGAATTATAATTATTATAGCATTTTTCAAAAATTGCTACTGTCATTTTGCTGGTTTGTTTACATTCTAAGAGGAAATTATTTTGTCTGACATTTTGTATAAAGTTTTTATTTATCGAATTTGCAAAAAATAAAAATAAAATGCTGTTTCTCAAAATCCAATGAATGTGGATAGAATAAAACAACTATTCCACTCAATCTCATCGTACATAGCTCGGAGCAATGCACCTCGTTGGCTATCAGCTCATTTATGACTCACTTTTGTGGAATAACTGTTAAATATCTTTGTAAAATAAACAATAAATAATTTATTTTCACACTTTTTTTGCTTTACTCTGTGACATACAAAAGGCATGCAAGTATACATGAGAAAATTGAGTTTAATTTCATTACCTTTCAGGAGGAATAAAGCACTGTTACAACAACAACTACAACTCTTACAGCAACGAGCTGTAAGGGCACGAACAAATTTGTCCACATCTCTCTCTCTCTCTTTTTCCTTCTATCTATCTATCTATCTATCTATCTATCTATCTATCTATCTATATACAGTTAGGTCCATAAATATTTGGACAGAGACAACATTTTTCTAATTTTGGTTCTGTACATTACCACAATGAATTTTGAACAAAACAATTCAGATGCAATTGAAGTTCAGACTTTCAGCTTTAATTCAGTGGGTTGAACAAAATGATTGCATAAAAATATGAGGAACTAAAGCATTTTTAAACACAATCCCTTCATTTCAGGGGCTCAAAAGTAATTGGACAAATTAAATAATTGTAAATAAAATGTTCATTTCTAATACTTGGTTGAAAACCCTTTGTTGGCAATGACTGCCTGAAGTCTTGAACTCATGGACATCACCAGATACTGTGTTTCCTCCTTTTTAATGCTCTGCCAAGCCTTTACTGCAGCAGTTTTCAGTTGCTGTTTGTTTGTGGGCCTTTCTGTCTGAAGTTTAGTCTTTAACAAGTGAAATGCATGCTCAATTGGGTTGAGATCAGGTGACTGACTTAGCCATTCAAGAATATTCCACTTCTTTTCTTTAATAAACTCCTGGGTTGCTTTGGCTTTATGTTTTGGGTCATTGTCCATCTGTATTATGAAACGCCAACCAATCAGTTTGGCTGGATTTGAGCACACAGTATGTCTCTGAATACCTCAGAATTCATCCGGCTGCTTCTGTCCTGTGTCACATCATCAATAAACACTAGTGACCCAGTGCCACTGGCAGCCATGCATGCCCAAGCAATCACACTGCCTCTGCTGTGTTTTACAGATGATGTGGTATGGTTTGGATCATGAGCTGTACCACACCTTCGCCATACTTTTTTCTTTCCATCATTCTGGTAGAGGTTGATCTTGGTTTCATCTGTCCAAAGAATGTTCTTCCAGAACTGTGCTGGCTTTTTTAAATGTTTTTTAACAAAGTCCAATCTAGCCTTTTTATTCTTGAGGCTTATGAGTGGCTTGCACCATGCAGTGAACCCTCTGTATTTACTTTCATGCAGTCTTCTCTTTATGGTAGATTTGGATATTGATATGCCTACCTCCTGGAGAGTGTTGTTCACTTGGTTGGCTGTTGTGAAGGGGTTTCTCTTCACCATGGAAATTATTCTGCGATCATCCACTACTGTTGTCTTCTGTGAGTGTCCAGGTCTTTTTGCATTGATGAGTTCACCAGTGCTTTCTTTCTTTCTCAGCATGTACCAAACTGTAGATTTTGCCACTCCTAATATTGTAGCAATTTTTCGGATGAGTTTTTTTCTGTTTTTGCAGCTTAAGGATGGCTTGTTTCACCTGCATGGAGAGCTCCTTTGACCGCATGTTTTCTTCACAGCAAAATCTTCCAAATGCAAGCACCGCACCTCAGATCAACTCCAGGCCTTTTATCTGCTTAATTGAGAATGACATAACGAAGGAATTGCCCACACCTGCCCATGAAATAGCCTTTGAGTCAATTGTCCAATTACTTTTGGTCCCTTTAAAAACAGGGTGGCACATGTTAAGGAGCTGAAACTCCTAAACCCTTCATCCAATTTTAATGTGGATACCCTCAAATGAAAGCTGAAAGTCTGGACTTTATGTCCATTATATAACTATAACTTGAATATGTTTCAGTAAACAGGAAAAAAACAAAATTTGTGTCAGTGTCCAAATACATATGGACCTAACTGTATATATATATATATATATATATATATATATATATATATATATATATATATATCCTTAAGCTTATTCCCTAACATTATTAAATCCATAATTAGACATTACCTTAAATTGCATAATGATTTTATTCTGCTTGGAACCGCAAGAAATTCCAGACAGTGGTGAGGTCAGCTGAAATCATCAAAGGCAAAACACTTCCATTTCCACCCCAAAAAAAAAAGCCTTCCTGAGCAAGGCCAGGAAAAGCATAAAGGACAGCAGACATCCAGGACATTCTATTTCAACTACTGCCCTCTGGAAAGTGCAAACAAAGCATTAGGTGCGCACAAATAGACGTAAGAACAGCTATTATACCGAGGCCAGAAATAGTTACCTATCCCCACCACTCTCATACACTAATGGGCTGTATAAATGACAAAAATAGAATTTAATTAGATTTTTTTTTTCTGAAAGATTACATACATGTCACTTTTATAGGATCTTCTATACTACTGCTCATTCATGCAAAAGTGGACAACTGAAGATTAGAACAACACTGACTGGTTGTTTAGCATCAGCTATCAGGTTTTGATGATCCTGTGCCAACTGTAGCTTTAGATTTCCTTCCTTGGCTGACATAAGTGGAACCCAATGTGGTCTTCTGCTCTTGTTGCTCATCCACCTCAGGGTTTGGTTTGCTTTGCATTCTGAGATGCTTTCTGCTCATCAGAGTTGTGAATGGTTATTAGAGTTACAATTGCCTATCAGTCTGGCCATTCTTGTCTGACTTCACTCATCAGCATGACGTTTCAGGCCACAGAACTGAAGCTGACTGGATGTTTTTTTTTTTTATTTGTCTTATTCTGCTTAAACTCTGGAGACTGTTGTGCATGAAAATCCCAGAAATCAGTTTCTGAAATACTCAGACCCACCCTTCTGGTAACAACGGTCAAAATCACTGACATTACGTTTTCTCATTTTGATGTTTGAAACTCTTGACCTGTATCTCCTGACATTATTTATTTATTTTATATTACATTGAATTATATTGGACTTTGTCACTTTGTGTGGTACCTGGCTTTAGGTTATCTCAATTATAACCGCATAACACTATTGTCAGTATTTTCCTGATTCCTGATCCATACAGCATACTGTAGTTCACTTGCGGTATTTTCTAGTTTTGACCTCTACCTCCATATTTTGTTCATGATCATATTTACTTGTTTTAAGAGTTTTTGTCAGCCTTCTGAATCCTAACATGGACTACTAAATGTTAATGTCTTGAATAAAAAATGAGTGCTTTTTACTGCAAATTGGCCTAATGGTTAGCGTGTCCGCCTCTCGATTGGGCGATCACGAGTTCTACTTGCGGTCAGGTCATACCAAAGACCATCATAAAAATGGTACCTACTTCCGTCTGGCAAGGCACACTGCAATATAGATGCGAGTGGGAGTCAAACTCTTGCGGTTACCAAAGGACTAACCCCCCCACTGTAACCCTAGCTGTATAGGTGAGAGGCTGAGGGCTATGGAAATGGAGGTTGGCGCCCCCCGACTGCATGGTGTGGGAAGGACTTTAGATTTATTTATTTTTAGCTTACATCCAGTGACCTCTGGCGTTCCCTTCCAATACATAAGATTTCATGATATTTTATTTACTATTGCTGAAGCAGGCACAACAGTATCCACCCACAAATATTGTGCTTTGTCCTCTTCAGCCACTTGGATGAACCTCTGTACAATTTAAATTCTTGACTTAGAATGGTTTAAGCAAACGTGTTTTCAATTTCACAAAACAAGCCTTTCTATCCCATCTTTCAGAGCAGAAGATTAGGGCAGTCATTGCATGAGGAATTAGGGACTCGGCAACCTTAGCAGCTTCCTTTCCTCATGCACACTGAAAGACGAATCCCTTACCTTGGCTGTAATGGCCAGTGTTAATATGGAGGAGGGACCACTGATGTGCCTGTGTAAGCATTCACAAGTTTATTGCAGATTGTAGATAATAACACAAAAACAAGCATGTGCATAATGTTTGATGCTTCCCAGTCACATTCACATGTGCATTTGCATCAACCCCAGTTCCAGTAAAGCTGGAACACTGTCTAAAATGTAAATAATAAAAAAAAGAAATGCTTTTAAAATCTTTTTTGACCTATATTCCATTGAACACAATACAAAGACAATATATATAATGTTGAAATTGATCAATCGTATTGTTAAATTTGTAGTTGTAAATATTCACTCATTCTGAATTTGATGCCTGCAACATGTTCCAAAAAAGTTAGGACAGAGGAATTTTTACATCACCTTTTCTGTTAACAACACTGAGTAAGTGTTTGGGAACTGAGGACAATAATTGATGAAGTTCTGAAAGTGGAATTCTTTCCCATTTTTACTTCATATGCAACTTCAGCTGCTCAAAAGTCTGGGGTCTCTTGTCATATTTTGCACTTTATAATAAGTCACACATTTTCAATGGGAGGAAGGCAGGCCAGTTTAGCACCCACACTTTTCTACTCCAAAGCTATGCTGTTACATAAGCAGAATATGGCTTGGCACTGTCTTGCTGGAATAAGCAGGGCAAAACCCCAACTGATGCCCTTCATGTCCCTGTGTCATCTGGATGGCTGCATATGTTACTCCAAAACCTATATGTACCTTTCAGCATTAATGCAGCCTTCACAGATGTGCAAGTTACCCATGCCATGGGCACTAACTTACCCCCATACCATCACATATGCTGGCTTTTGAACTTTGTGCTGGTAACAATCTGGATGGTCTTTTTCCTTTTTATCCTTGAGGACAAAATTTCCATGATTTCCAAAAACAATTTGAAATGTCTCCCCGTGTCCGCGTGGGTTTCCTCCGGGTGCTCCGGTTTCCCCCACAGTCCAAAGACATGCAGGTTAGGTTAACTGGTGACTCTAAATTGACCGTAGGTGTGAATGTGAGTGTGAATGGTTGTCTGTGTCTATGTGTCAGCCCTGTGATGACCTGGCGACTTGTCCAGGGTGTACCCCGCCTTTCGCCCGTAGTCAGCTGGGATAGGCTCCAGCTTGCCTGCGACCCTGTAGAAGGATAAAGCAGCTAGAGATAATGAGATGAGATGAGATGAATTTGAAATGTGGACTCATTAGAGAACAGCACGCTTTCCACTTGGCGCAAGTCCATCTCAAATGAGCTTGGGCCCAGAGAATTTAGTAGAGTTTCTGGATGTTGTTGACATATGGCTTTTGCTTTGAATGGTTGATGCAGCAATGGACTATGTTTACTGACAAAGGTTTTCCAATGTGTTCCTAAGCACATGCAGTAATATCCTTGACACAAGCAGGTCAGTTTTTCATGCGCTGCCACCTGAGGGATCGAAGGTCACTGGCATTCAGTATTGGTTTTCTGCCTTACTCCTTATTTGCAGAGATTGACATGGATTCTCTGAATCTCTTCATGATATTATGGATTGTTGATGGTGAAATCCCTAAATTGCTTGCAATTGTATGTTGGTAAATGTTGTTCTTAAACGGTTGAAGTATTTGCCCATGGAAATATTTGTCCAGTTTTTCATAAAGTGGTGAGCCTCACCCTATCCTTGACTGTGAATTACTTTAATTTAATTTTAATTGAAATTAATTTAGTTTAATTGGAATTATGTTTTTAATTTATTTGATTTATCACAAGGGTGGCACGGTGGTGTAGTGGTTAGCGCTGTCGCCTCACAGCAAGAAGGTCCTGGGTTTGAGCCCCGGGGCCGGCGAGGGCCTTTCTGTGTGGAGTTTGCATGTTCTCCCTGTGTCCGCGTGGGTTTCCTCCAGGTGCTCCGGTTTCCCCCACAGTCCAAAGACAGGCAGGGCAGGTTAGGTTAACCAGTGACTCTAAATTGACCGTAGGTGTGAATGGTTGTCTGTGTCTATGTGTCAGCCCTGTGATGACCTGGCGACTTGTCCAGGGTGTACCCTGCCTTTTGCCCATAGTCAGCTGGGATAGGCCCCAGCTTGCCTGCGACCCTGTAGAAGGATAAAGCGGCTAGAGATAATGAGAAGAGATGATTTATCACATAAATCAAATAAATTTGATTTATGTGATAAATCAAATTTATTTAAATGTAGATCACGTCATGACAGGAGGAACACAGGGCAAAACCCCAACTGATGCCCTTCCTGACGCAACCCTTCCCAATCTTTCCGGGCTTGGGACTGGCACTTTGTATGCACTGGGTTGTGCAAACCCAGTGGCTGAGTACAACCCCAATTCCAAAAAAGTTGGGACAAAGTACAAATTGTAAATAAAAATGGAATGCAATGATGTGGAAGTTTCAAAATTCCATATTTTATTCAGAATAGAACATAGATGACATATCAAATATTTAAACTGAGAAAATGTATCATTTAAAGAGAAAAATTAGGTGATTTTAAATTTCATGACAACAACACATTTCAAAAAAGTTGGGACATGGCCATGTTTACTACCGTGAGACATCCCTTTTCTCTTTACAACAGTCTGTAAATGTCTAGGGACTGAGGAGACAAGTTGCTCAAGTTTAGGGATAGGAATGTTAACTCATTCTTGTCTAATGTAGGATTCTAGTTGCTCAACTGTCTTAGGTCTTTTTTGTCGTATCTTCCGTTTTATGATGTGCCAAATGTTTTCTATGGGTGAAAGATCTGGACTGCAGGCTGGCCAGTTCAGTACCCAGACCCTTCTTCTATGCAGCCATGATGCTGTAATTGATGCAGTATGTGGTTTGGCATTGTCATGTTGGAAAATGCAAGGTCTTCCCTGAAAGAGACATCGTCTGGAAGGGAGCATATGTTGCTCTAGAACTTGGGTATACCTTTCAGCATTGATGGTGTCTTTCCAGATGTGTAAGCTGCCCATGCCACACGCACTAATGCAACATCATACCATCAGAGATGCAGTCTTCTGAACTGAGCGCTGATAACAACTTGGGTCATCCTTCTCCTCTTTAGTCCGAATGACACGGCGTCCCTGATTTCCATAAAGAATGTCAAATTTTGATTCGTCTGACCACAGAACAGTTTTCCACTTTGCCACAGTCCATTTTAAATGAGCCTTGGCCCAGAGAAGACATCTGCGCTTCTGGATCATGTTTAGATACGGCTTCTTCTTTGAACTATCGACTTATAGCTGGCAACAGCGGATGGCACGGTGAATTGTGTTCACAAATAATGCTCTCTGGAAATATTCCTGAGCCCATTTTGTGATTTCCAATACAGAAGTATGCCTGTATGTGATGCAGTGCCATCTAAGGGCCCGAAGATCACGGGCACCCAGTATGGTTTTCTAGCCTTGACCCTTACGCACAGAGATTCTTCCAGATTCTCTGAATCTTTTGATGATATTATGCACTGTAGATGATGATATGTTCAAACTCTTTGCAATTTTACACTGTCAAACTCCTTTCTGATATTGCTCCACTATTTGTCGGTGCAGAATTAGGGGGATTGGTGATCCTCTTCCCATCTTTACTTCTGAGAGCCGCTGCCACTCCAAGATGCTCTTTTTATACCCAGTCATGTTAATGACCTATTGCCAATTGACCGAATGAGTTGCAATTTAGTCCTCCAGCTGTTCCTTTTTTGTACCTTTAACTTTTCCAGCCTCTTATTGCCCCTGTCCCAACTTTTTTGAGATGTGTTGCTGTCATGAAATTTCAAATGAACCAATATTTGGCATGAAATTTCAAAATGTCTCACTTTCGACATTTGATATGTTGTCTATGTTCAATTGTGAATACAATATCAGTTTTTGAGATTTGTAAATTATTGCATTCCATTTTTATTTACAATTTGTACTTTGTCCCAACTTTTTTTGGAATTGGGGTTGTATTTTTACCTAATCTGCATGTCTTTGCATGCATGACTGAACCTTTCCAATTAATAATTGACTTGTTAACCCATACAATGTTCTAAGCAGGTGTTTTTTGAGCATTCCACAGCTTTCCCAGTGCTGTGTTGCCCCTGTGTCAACTTTTTCAGAACTTGTTGCAGGCATCAAATTCAGAATGATTGCATTTAAACAAACAGACAGACAGACAGACAGACAAAACAACAGAGAAATGAATTGTCAACTTGAACACAAAATATATTGTCTGTATTGCATTTTATTGATTATAGGTTGAAAAGGATTTGAAAATCATTACTTTCCATTTCTATTTATGTTTTACATAGCATCCCAGCGAATTGAGGTTTTCCAACTGTTTTAACACAGAGGTCTGATTTACATTTTCTGTCTTAAAAGCCTGATGACACATGTTCCTAACCATGCTTTGTGTTTTTGTTTTGTTTTTTCCCCTTTACAGATTAGCCATATAGGCATGATGACAAAAACACACTATTTTGATCTTTTAGCTATGCCTTATTAGCTGTAATACTCTTACATCACATAATTATGACTGCAATAGTATCTCTGTTCTTTAATGACTATGTTTTATCTCAACTTTTCCAAAGAGTATTTATCAAAATTCAACCTCGAAGTCTTTCAGCTGCAGACAGTACATAGCATAAAACATCTACCTATGTTCCTGATATCCACATATTTTAGGAATAATACTGTATTGCTGTCCTACTTCTGAAAGGGCTGTAATACCCAAGAGACTCTAAAATCTCTCTAAAATCTCTCAAGAGATTTTATAACCATAAGAAACCTTTTTTTGTTACTTGCAGCTAATTCAGGGTGCACAAAAGAAGATAATTTATCACAATTTAACAGTAGAACAATTTATGTCCTCGAATTATGGCTCTCAGTTTGTTTAGTAGCCTTAGTCTGTTATTATAACTATGACTATGAAATTCAACAAAATATTCCCACTTGTTAATTCTGTGTAAGGTGCAAGAACTCATTTGTTCATATGTTTAAGTAATGGGAAACATTTTATCTCATCTCATCTCATTATCTCTAGTCGCTTTATCCTTCTACAGGGTCGCAGGCAAGCTGGAGCCTATCCCAGCTGACTACGGGCAAAAGGTGGGGTACACCCTGGACAAGTCGCCAGGTCATCACAGGGCTGACAGGAAACATTTTATATTATACTATAAATACCTATCTGTGGTATGGTCGAGTGTCTCTTTGTGAATGGAGAGCAAGGCCAGGGGAGGTGAGTGGCAAAAGTGATCACACCTGAGTTGTGCTTGGCTGATGAGTTAGTGTGTCTGTGTCTCCTCTTTTTCAGTGACGATGGGAGAGAAGAGAGGGAGAGAGACGACTTGCAAAGCAGTCTGTGTGCATGTACTGTATGTGTGTGTCTCTCTGAGTGTCTATGTGTGCTGAAAAGTGAATATCTAAATAAAAAGAATGCCATCTAACATATCCCCCATCTGAATCCTTCAGTGCCCAACTTATCTGAGTAAAATACCACAATGAAACAATTTTTAGGTCATATGCACCAATAAAATGGGTAATATTTTGGCAAAGTGCATCAAATATTGAACATTAATATACTTTACATGTCCAGTACTGTGCAAAAGTCTTAGGTACCCTATTTTTTAGTACAAACTTTGTTAGAGATTTTTTATGAGTTCTATATTATTGAGTCAGTACAAAATCATTTTATATTTTGGAACATTAGTTATTTAGCACAAAATGTAATGTTACAGAAAAATGTTTGTATGTCAGTAAAGAAAGCAGCATATTTTGTCAAAGACCACTTTTCAGATTAAAAACATAATGAAGGCTGCTGATGTTTGCTACAAAATTAGGAAGCAAATGCAACAGTGAAAGTCTCTAGAAGAATTGTAGCTGGTTCTGCAAGGTGCTCAGTAAAACATACCAGCTATTTTCCTTATAAAACTGCACAAATTGTACCTGAGACAATGGGGCATTGTTTGTTAAAAAGAAAAAAAGTTAAACTTACTTTATTTATTTATTTATTTATTTATGGCTGAAGTAGTGTAGTGTGCCTTGGTTCAAGCCATTTTTTTTTCCAGTTAAAGAGCCAGCGCTGTGTATGAACATCGCTTTTTTTTCCTAGCACACACCGAACGGACAGCTCTGAATTTGCCAAAAAATGTTTTTGATTTTAAATGATGACTGTATCTTTAAGGATTTAATGATTGTACTCATGACATCATGATCCCAAATGAGTGTCTTGATAGCCATGCAAATAACACCATCACCTGTGGACTCACTCCTACCCTGGCGGCTTTGCGCCTTATTTAGCACAGTTTGCTGCCAATCTGATACGTAACTCAACTGCCACTGGTAACTGGTAACTCTACTGGTAACTTGACTGAAGCACACTCAGAAAGGGCAGGGTCAATGAGCATAAGAACAAAACACTACATTTATATGTACATCTAGCATTTTCATTTATGATGTAAGTGTGAATGGCTCTCTGTCTCTCTGTGTTGGCCCTGTGTTAGACTGGCAATCTGTCCAGGATGTACCCCACCCTCTTGCCCGATGTCAGCTGGGCTTGGATCCAGCTTCCATGTGACCCATGATAGATAAGTGGTAAAGAAAATTAAATTAAATTAACATTTACATATAAAGAGGGCGGCACGGTGGTGTGGTGGTTAGCGCTGTCGCCTCACAGCAAGAAGGTCCTGGGTTCGAGCCCCGGGGCCGGCGAGGGCCTTTCTGTGTGGAGTTTGCATGTTCTCCCCGTGTCCGCGTGGGTTTCGTCCGGGTGCTCCGGTTTCCCCCACAGTCCAAAGACATGCAGGTTAGGTTAACTGGTGACTCTAAATTGACCGTAGATGTGAATGTGAGTGTGAATGGTTGTCTGTGTCTATGTGTCAGCCCTGTGATGACCTGGCGACTTGTCCAGGGTGTACCCCGCCTTTCGCCCGTAGTCAGCTGGGATAGGCTCCAGCTTGCCTGCGACCCTGTAGAAGGATAAAGTGGCTAGAGATAATGAGATGAGATTTACATATAAAGACTTGGGCAACATGGTGGTGTAGTGGTTAACACTGTTGCCTCACAGCCAGAAGGTTCTGGGTTCAAGCTCAGTGACCAATGGGGGCCTTTCTGTGTGGAGTTTGCATGTTCTCCCCATTTCTGTGTGGGTTTACTCTGGGTGCTCCAGTTTCCCCCACAGTCCAAAGACATGCAGGTTAGGCTAATTGGTGGCTCGAAATTGACCGTAGGTGTGAATGTGAGTGTGAATGGTTGTTTGTCTCTATGTGTCAGCCCTGCGATGACCTGGTGACTTGTCCAGGGTGAACCCCACCTCTCGCCCATAGTCAGCTGGGAGCTCCAGCTTGCCCACAACCCTGCACAGGATAAGTGGTTATGGATAATGGATGGATGGATATAAACACCTTTTTTTTTCATTTGCTAATAATTCACTAATAAACTGACACCTTACCTAACATGATCTCTGCAGAAAGCCTAAGCAAGTTTAGAAAGCTAATAAATCAATTCTACATGACTTTAGTAAAATATATTTAGAGATATCAAAGTATATTTTGTATGCATTTCTGGTTGATTGTGACTGCCACACATATAAGTTCTTATGTGATCCAGTTATTTGGCAATGTTAATGAACATTATGAGAGCTTTATTTAGCATTATAAAATCCATACTTTTCAGTAAATCTTATGGACTTTGTAAATTTTTGTCCATTTTAATGTAACCATTATTATTATTATTATTATTATTATTATTATTATTATTATTATCTCATCTCATTATCTCTAGCCGCTTTATCCTTCTACAGGGTTGCAGGCAAGCTGGAGCCTATCCCAGCTGACTACGGGCGAAAGGCGGGGTACACCCTGGACAAGTCGCCAGGTCATCACAGGGATTATTATTATTATTATTATTATTATTATTATTATTATTATTATTAAATCATTTATTAGCCAACACAGAAAAAAATAGTTATCAAAATGAAGCTGACAGCATGTACAATATTCAGTTTAAAAAATCATCATAAATACTATTTAATATGCACATGTATTCCATAATTGAATATCTAACCCTTAAAACCTTTAATGACACCTTAAGTTTCAGAATAAATGACTTATAAGCAGGTAAAATGTGGTTTATTAGTTAAATATTCATATTCATGAGTAGTTAATGAGTGAGTAGTGATCAATTAATTAATAACTATTTAAAGAGTTTCAAGTACATTTTGTTAGATACCAAATTAAATAAATAAATAAATAAATAAATAATCAAGTTCCAAGGTTCCTCTGCTAACAAGACTGCTCAACATCACAATCATAAGATAAGGAGAAGGAAAATCTGAATTGTTGCATGTCCAGGACTGGGGGTTGAGAAATTTATTTTTATTAGCATCCCTGTCGATCTTCAAATATTATTGTGATTCATTAATATTCCGATATTAAGTTTTGTCATATATTTAGAAACAATTTGAATGACAGTGTCTTGCAAAAGTATTTATCTCCCTTGGTGTTTGTCCTGTTTTGTTGCATTACAAGCTAGACTGTGGTTGGTAGAAGAGAGCAACTGGACTTGCTTGAAAAGTCTTGAAGACGTTTCGCCTCTCGTCCGAAAGGCATCATCATTTCTGTCTGTCTCTGTTCAGTGATGGTCGTTCCAGGCTGACAAAATTGAACGATCCTCTCTGGCTAAGATGTCTGCCAGTTTTCTGGAAGTCCTCTCATACTCCCGCACTAGTCGAAGGGAACTCATCCCAAAGTGTGTAGAAACATATCTGTTTCAGATATGATATGAAACAGATATGTTTCTACACACTTTGGGATGAGTTCCCTTCGACTAGTGCGGGAGTATGAGAGGACTTCCAGAAAACTGGCAGACATCTTAGCCAGAGAGGATCGTTCAATTTTGTCAGCCTGGAACGACCATCACTGAACAGAGACAGACAGAACTGATGATGCCTTTCGGACGAGAGGCGAAACGTCTTCAAGACTTTTCAAGCAAGTCCAGTTGCTCTCTTCTACCAACCACAGATTACTATGTACCTGGACGACTGAGTATCTTCACAGATATATTACAAGCTAGAATTAAAATGAATTTTTGGGGGGTAAGCACCCAAAAGCACTCTGTAAGATTTACAGAGCATGCCTACCACTTTAAAAGTGAAAATTGTTGTTTTGTTGTGACACAAACAATAATTAAGATAAAAAAACAGAACTTGGCACTGTGCATATCTACCCCCCCCCCCCCAAAAAAAAAAGCAAAAAAAAAAAAGCAATACTTTGTAGAGTCACCTTTTGCTGCAATTACAGCTGCAAGTCTCTTGGGGTGTGTCTCTATTAGCTTAGCACATCTAGCCACAGGGGTTTTTGCCCATTCCTCAAGGCAAAACTACTCCAACTCCTTCAAGTTAGATGGATTGCATTGGTGTATAGTAATCTTCAAGTGATGCCACAGATTCTCAATTAGATTGAGGTCTGGGCTTTGACTAGGCCATTCCAAGACATTTGAATGTTTCCCTTTAAACCACTCCAGTGCATCTTTAGCAGTATGTTGAGGGTCATTGTCTTGCTGGAACATGAACCTTTGTCCCAATCTCAAACCTCTGGATGACTCAAACAGGTTTTCCTCCAGAATTGTAATGTATTTAGTGCCATCCATCTTTCCTTCAATCCTGACCAGCTTTCCTTTCCCTGCAGATGAAAAACATCCCCACAGAATGATGCTGCCACTACCATGCTTCACTATAGGAATGCTGTTCTCAGGGTGTTGAGTTTGTGCCAGACATGGCATTTCCCATGATGGCCAAAAAGATCAATTTAATCTCCTTTGACCAGAGAATCTTCTTCCACGTGTTTGCGGAGTCTGCCACATGCTGTTGGGCAAACTTCAAATGTGTTTTCTTAAGCAATTACTTTTTTTTCTGGCCACACTTCCATAAAGCCTCTCTCTTAATTGAGAATCTGTGGCATAAATTGAAGATCACTGTACACCAATGCAACCTATCTAACTTGAAGGAGTTGGAGCAGTTTTCCCTTGAGGAATGGGCAAAAACACCAGTGGCTAAATGTGCTAAGCTAATAGAGACATACCCCAAGAAAATTGCACTTGTAATTGCAGCAAAAGATGGCTCAACAAAGTATTGGCTTTGGGGGGTGAATACATATGCACACTCCAGATTTTTGTTTTTTCATCTGAATTATTGTTTGTGTCAAAATAAAACAATTTTCACCTTTAAATTAATAAATAAATAAACAATGCACCTTTAAAGTGGTAGGCATGTTGTATAAATCAAATGGTACTAATCCTCCAAAATCCATTTTAATTTCATCTTGTAATGCAACAAAACAGGACAAACACCAAGGGGGGATGAATACTTTTGCAAGACACTGTATTTGTTAGTAAACTAATAAACATCTTGTTAGCTTGTAAATATTTTATTAGCAAACCTGAAAATAAATTACCAAACTTATGCTTAATTTACAACTAAACATGAAGCAAAAGGGGACAATGCATAAAATTACAAATGAAATCTTTGGAACAGCCTATTTTTACAGTTATAATAGGGATGGTAAAGGTTGTAAGAAATTAGTCATTTGCATTATTTGCTTCAGAGTCAATAGCACTTAGAAATCTTGTTTAATTATATAATTCATCCAGTATGTGTCAATTGTTGAAAGTGCACCTTTGCATGCATTAAATGTACCACATATACAGCTTATTCCCCAAACCAAGATATAATACACAGACACAAATCCATTTGAGATTTATTGCATACTTTGATGTACTGTATCATCATGCTTTATATAAAAATATCTGTTGTGTAAATGGAGGCACAGCTAAGAAGAGAGATTTTGGCAACATCATTTGTCATGGTCCTATCTGTGGACTTCTCTCTTCAGGTAACATCTCCACTCAGCATTACCGGCCACGCCCGCACTCACGTCCTCTTATTAACTTTCAGTGACTGTCATTGGCTGTTGCCGATCACCTGCTTCCCCCGGGTATATTTAAGCTGCAGTTCTCCCTAGCCTCAGTGTCAGATCGTCTGCAACTCTCAGCCTGATAACCTGCTCTGTGTTCCTACTACTCTGACTCCTGAAATTGTTCTTTTCCGTTTGACTCTGTCTGCTCTCCAGCCCCGGTACCCTGACCTGCCTTCTGTTCCGTTTGACTCTGTCTGCTCTCCAGCCTCGGTAACCTGATCTGCCTTCTGTCCCGTTGACTCTGTGTTCCAGTTTGCTCTCTAACTCCTGCCTGCTGAAGGACTGCTCACTTGGAGACTGCCTGAAACCCAAGTTCTGTCAGCCTGCAGCCACAGCTCTCTGACTATGCCAGATCCTGTCAGATTGCTGCTGCTAAGCAGGGTTGGGCCTGGTCAGTACTTAGATGGGAGATTTCAGATGTCACCACCAGCCATCCCTGCCTCTCAGTTCTCCTGCCTCTGGACTTCACCCACACACATTCTCCCAACTCCCTTTTCCCCTATTATTAATAAACTGTGGTTTGAGTGCATTTGATCTCCTCTCCTGTCTGTTCCATGACAGAACGATCTGACCACACATGGAGTCAGCGCCCAAACCCTCTGCCCTAGACTGGCTGCAGCGCACCGAGGGAGATGTCAGTCAGATGTCTGCCGACACTGCAGCCCTGATCCAGCTTGGTCAACAGTGACTGGACCAAGCACTCCAGCTGCTCACCGCTCTAGCACCCACTGCTCCTCTGAGTCAACCACCACCACCCCTTGTTGCATCAGCCCCTGTCATACCCGCTGCTGACGTGCCAGCTCCAGGAGGTGCTCCTGCTGCACTCGGCACCCCGGAACCCAAGGTCGGCAGTCTGGAGCATTTTGATGGTGACCCCTCCCAAGTCCGTGCTTTCCTGACCAGCTGCCAGCTGCTGTTCGACCTGCAGCCCAGAACCTTCGCGTCAGAGGCAGTGAAGGTGGCCTTTGTCTTCACTCATCTGACTGGTCGTGCCCGCCTGTGGGGAATGGCAGAGTATGAACGCCGGACACCAGCATGTGCTTCCTTCTCCTTGTTTTCAACAGAAATGACTAAGGTCTTCGACCTGGGCTCATCGTCAGCAGAGGCATCCGGAGGACTGTTGCGTATTCGCCAAGGCAGACAAACAGTGGCTGACTACTTGGTCGACTTCCAGACCGTGGCCCGGCGCAGCAAGTGGAACATGCAGGTGCTGGTGGACACCTTTCTGCACAGCCTGGCTGACTACATGAAGGACGAACTGGTCTCGTATGAACAACCATCGACACTTGATGAGGCCGTTGCCCTGGCCGTCCGCATAGACGGCCGGGTCCAGACCCATCGACAAGAGAGGGCCCGCCAGGCTCAGTCAGTCACCAGCGCACGGAGTGACCCAGCCCCTGCTACGTCTCCTTCTGTTTCTCCGCCGAGCCTTCCGGACCAGTCAGAGCCCATGGAGATCGGCTGTGCTTCCCTCAGCCCGGCAGAGCGCCAGCATTGGATCACCTCCAATCTGTGCCTGTACTGTGGGGGTGACGGTCACCGTGCTGCCTCTTGCCCAGTAAAAGTGACGAGCTCACCGGACATAGGAGGGGCCCGGCTGGGCTCAATGACCATCCAGTCCTCCACCAGCCAGAAACCTATGCTCCAAGTCTGCCTTCATCTGTTGGATTCCACCCACACCCTGGCCGCCCTGGTGGACTCCGGGGCCGAGGCTAACATCATGGACACTGAGCTTGCGCACCAGTTGGACCTGCGAAGCCACCTCCTATCCTCTCCCATTCCAGCCAGGGCGCTGGATGGCCATCTCCTTGGCACCATCACCCACCTCACTGCCCCTGTTCCGATGACCCTGTCAGGCAACCACCACGAAACCATCCAATTTCACCTGCTCCGTTTCCCCGGCCAACCTCTCATCCTGGGCTATCCATGGCTCCGCCAGCACAGTCCTCACCTCGACTGGGCCACTGGAGAGATAAAAGAATGGGGCAAGGACTGCCATCGGACCTGCTTACGAGCCGCCATCCTAAACACCCGTACTCCACCTGCCAGCTCTGCCCCCGACCTCACTAATGTCCCAGCATGTTATCACAGCCTTCGGGAGGTATTCAGTAAAACCAAGGCCACTTCCTTGCCTCCTCACCGGCCCTATGACTGCGCCATTGATCTCCTCCCAGGCACTGCGCCACCCAAGGGTCGTCTCTACTCTCTGTCCGCCCCGGAAAGGAAGGCGATGGAGACCTACATCAGTGACTCTCTGGCTGCCAGCCTCATCCGTCCATCCTCTTTGCCCGCCGGCGCTGGGTTCTTCTTCATGGGAAAGAAGGATGGGTCCCTGCGCCCCTGCATCAATTACAGGGGTCTCAACGACATCACCGTCAAGAACCGATGCCCTCTCCCACTGCTTACCTCCGCCTTCGAGCTGCTCCAGGGAGCCACGGTCTTCATGAAATTCAATCTCTGGAATGCCTACCACCTGGTTCGGATAAGGGAGGGAGACGAGTGGAAGACCGCGTTCAACACCCCCACCGGTCACTATGAATACCGGGTGATGCCGTTTGGCCTTACCAACGTGCCAGCAGTATTCCAGGCTCTGGTGAATGATGTCCTGCGAGATATGTTGAACAAGTTCGTGTTCGTTTACCTCGATGACATCCTGATCTTCTCTAAAACCCTGTCCGAACACACCCAGCATGTCCAGCAAGTGCTCCGTCGTCTCCTGGAAAACTCCCTCTTCGTCAAGGCAGAGAAGTGTAAGTTTCATGCCAAGTCTGTGGGGTTCCTGGGGTACATCATGGCAGAAGGGATCATCCAGATGGACCCTGCCAAAATCTCTGCAGTTACTTCATGGCCAGTACCAGAGAGCAGGAAGCAGCTTCAGCAGTTCCTGGGCTTTGCAAATTTCTACAGGAAATTCATTTGTAATTACAGCACCATTGTGTCACCCCTCACCGCCTTGACCAGCACCAAACAGCCCTTCACCTGGACTCCGGCCGCCAACGAAGCCTTTGCCACCCTCAAGGCTCGGTTCACCACTGCTCCCATCCTCCAGCTGCCTGATGAGGAGCGGCAATTCATCGTTGAGGTGGACGCCTCGGATGTGGGAGTCGGGGCAGTGCTCTCACAGAGGTCTGCAGATGACAACAAGCTCCACCCCTGTGTGTTCTTCTCCCACCGGCTGTCGCCGGCCGAACGCAATTACGACGTCGGCAATCGGGAACTGCTGGCGGTCAAGCTCGCCCTGGAGGAATGGCGCCACTGGCTGGAGGGGTGCGTAGTCCCATTCCTGGTCTGGACAGACCATAAGAATCTAGAATACATCCGCACCACCAAACGACTCAACCCCAGACAGGCCCGCTGGGCTCTCTTTTTCACCCAATTCAATTTCACCCTTTTGTACTGGCCCGGATCTCGCAACACCAAACCTGATGCACTCTCCTGCCAGTTCCAGAAGGGTGATGCCCCCTCCAAGGACCTGGCTCCCATCCTACCTGACCCCTGTATCGTTGCTGCGCTGACCTGGGACATCGAAGAATGAGTGCAGGAAGCCCTCCGTGACCAACCCAGCCCCAGTGCATGCCCCGCAAGTTGCCTCTTCATTCCTGAAGACATGCGATCCCAGGTTATACAATGGGGACGCGACTCCCATCTAGCCTGCCACCCTGGTTCCACTTGCACCTACCACCTGCTCGCCCAATGGTTCTGGTGGCCTACTATGAGCAGTGATGTGCGAGACTTCGTCCGAGCCTGCCCTACCTGTAACCAAAATAGGTCCTCTAGCCGACCTCCTGCCGGTTTGCTCCAGCCTCTGCCCATGCCTATGCGACCCTGGTCCCACATCTCCCTGGATTTTGTTACGGGTCTACCCCCTTCTAACGGGATGATGGTCATACTCACCATCGTGGACCGCTTTAGCAAGATGGCACACTTTGTTCCCCTCCCTAAACTACCGTCAGCCAAGGAGACGGCCCAGATTGTCTTGCAACATGTCTTCCACATCCATGGGCTGCCCAAGGACATCGTTTTGGACTGGGGGCCACAATTCACCTCCTCTTTTTGGAAGGAGTTCTGTCACCTACTCGGGGCCACCGCCAGCCTCACCTCCGGATTCCGACCCCAGTCCAACGGCCAGTCTGAGCAGACTAACCAGGAGTTGGAGAAGGCACTTCAGTGCATGGCATCACACAACCCTAGGGCCTGGTGCGAGCACCTGCTGTGGGTGGAATACTCTCACAACTCCCTCACCAGCTCAGCCACCAGGCTGTCCCCATTCCACTGTGTGTATGGCTACCAACCACCCCTGTTCCCCAGCCAGGAGGGAGAGGTCACCTGCCCGGCTGCCCTCACCTATGCACGCCGATGCTGCCGCACCTGGTCTCAAGCCCGTGCTGCACTCCTCAAGTCAGTCACCAGCTACTCTACTGGCGCCAACCAGCGGAGGACGCCTGCGCCCACCTACCGGGTGGGCCAGAAGGTGTGGCTATCTGCCAAGGACCTGCCCCTCCAGGTGGAGTCTCATAAGCTAGCACCTTGGTATGTTGGACCATTCCCTATCCAGAGGATAATCAGCCGGTCTGCTGTCTGGCTCCGACTGCCCAAATCCATGAGAGTGCACCCCACCTTCCACATCTATAAGATCAAGCCAGTGCATGAGAGCCCGCTGGTCCCAGCTGCACCTCCTCCTCCTCCTCGTCTCATCGACGGTAGCCCGGTCTACTCCATCCGGCAACTGCTGAAGTCATGACGCAGGGGCAGGGGCCTCCAATACCTGGTGGATTGGGAGGGCTATGGTCCTGAGGAGAGGATGTGGGTTCCCGCTGGAAGGATTCTGGATCTGGCCCTCATCGCCGACTTCCATCGGCTACACCCTGACCAGCCTTCAATCCGACGGGGCCGACGTAGGGGTTCTCACCAGGCGGATCCACTTCCGGACCCTGCCCCGGCTCCAGCGCCTGAGCCTGACACTGAACCGAATCCTGGGCGGGGGCCCTTGGATGACGATTCTTCTGACGGTGAAGAGGGTGCGGAGGCTATGGACACTGACCGGTCAGAGGAATTCTGACCCTCCACCGGTATTCCCCCTCCTCCCGCCCGTCTTGGTGGATCTGTGGCTAGGGACTTCTGGAGCCGTCCCTTGGGGGGGGGGGGGGGTTCTGTCATGGTCCTACCTGTGGGCTTCTCTCTTCAGGTAACATCTCCACTCAGCATTACCGGCCACACCCGCACTCACTTCCTCTTATTAACTTTCAGTGACTGTCATTGGCTGTTGCCGATCACCTGCTTCCCCCTGGGTGTATTTAAGCTGCAGTTCTCCCTAGCCTTAGTGTCAGATCATCTGCAACTCTCAGCCTGATAACCTGCTCTGTGTTCCTACTACTCTGACTCCTGAAATTGTTCTGTTCCGTTTGACTCTGTCTGCTCTCCAGCCCCAGTAACCTGATCTGCCTTCTGTCCTGTTGACTCTGTGTTCCAGTTTGCTCTCTAACTCCTGCCTGCTGAGGGACTGCTCGCTTGGAGACTGCATGAAACCCAAGTTCTATCAGCCTACAGCCACAGCCCTCTGACTACGCCAGATCCTGTCAGATCTCTGCTGCTAAGCAGGGTTGGGCCTGGTCAGTACTTGGATGGGAGACTTCAGACATCACCACCAGCCATCCCTGTCTCTCAGTTCTCCTGCCTCTGGACTTCACACATTCTCCCAAGTCCCTTTTCCCCTATTATTAATAAACTGTGGTTTGAGCGCATTTGATCTCCTCTCCTGTCTGTTCCATGACAATCATTGCTGTGAGGTTTTCTCCCTAAATAAGTTCTCCATCACATCAACCTGAGTCATTCAACAAAGAACAGCTAACACAAATAGATTTAAAAAAAAAAAATGTGCATACCAAACCAAAAACTTTGCCATATTCCCTTGCAGCCCCAATTAGGATAAGAGGACAGCTCTGGCAGTCATATAATCTTCAAGTACAAATACAAATAAGCCACGAAGTTGATGATGGGTTTGTGAACCCAGTGTGAAAGAGAATAGATTTGAAAGAGATGGACAGGATCTGCTGATTTCTCAATTAGACTTCCTTCTTCAACTGTGGTTAGACAAAGCACTCAACCATACCAGTAATAATCAACAGGTCATGAGAAATCTTTGGTCAGACTCTAATATTGCTGATGCCATGGATTGTGCATCCAAAAAACCAAAAGAAATGTGGTTTAAAAAAATAAATAAATAAACATCATACAATGTAATACCCAAATGCTATATTCATTAACAAACACACACATTTTATATATATATATCATCTCATTATCTCTAGCCGCTTTATCCTGTTCTGCAGGGTTGCAGGCAAGCTGGAGCCTATCCCAGCTGACTACGGGCGAAAGGCCGGGTACACCCTGGACAAGTCACCAGGTCATCACAGGGCTGACACATAGACAACCATTCACATCTACAGTCAATTTAGAGTCACCAGTTAACCTAACCTGCATGTCTTTGGACTGTGGGGGAAACCAGAGCAAACCCACGCGGACACGGGGAGAAACATGCAAACTCCACACACAAAGGCCCTCGCCAGCCACGGGGCTCGAACCCAGACCTTCTTGCTGTGAGGCGACAGCGCTAACCACTACACCACCGTGCTGCCTCTATATATATATATATATATATATATACACACACACACTTCTAGATATGGATTATAAACATGCCTTTATTCATATGTTAAAATATTTTGATTAAATAGTTATGCATATTCAATATGATTTATAAACTTCAATAAAGTAAATAGCATTCTTAGCTTGTTGCAATGAAAATCAATATATTGCAGATATATTAAGAATAGCATATAATATATAAATGGTCTGGCATGATGGAGCAATAGTTATCATTGTTGCATCACAAACAAGAAGATTTTGGGTTCAAGCCCCACAACTGACTGGGGTGTTTCTGTGTGAAAATTGCATGTTCTCCTCATGCCTGTATGGGTTTGCTCCCACAGCCGATTAGTTCAATTGGCTACTCTAAATTGCCCATGTGAATGGTTGTCTGTCTGTCTGTGTTGGCCCTGCAATGGACTGGCAATCCATCCAGGATGTACTCGCATATCTCAAATAAATAAATAAATAAATAAAATACAATAATAATAATGAGGACTTTTTTCATAATTTGATTCAAAAAGGGAAAGTTTCATATATTCTATATTCATTACATGTAAAATTAAATATTTCAAGCCTTATCCTTAGGCTGTGGTCTTCTCAAGGCTGTGGTCATCCCTGTTGCTTGTGCACCTTTTCCAGCCAGCCTTTTCAGCAATGACCTTCTGTGGCTTACCCTCCTTGTAGAGGGTGTCAATGATCATTTTCTGGACATCTGTCAAGTCAGCAGTCTTCCCCATGATTGTGATTGCATGTACTGAACTAGACAGAGAGATACATAGTATTCATACTGTTTGAATAGTAATTTACTCAAACTCTAAATGAAATCATCTTATAATTTGAGATGCTGAATTTCTGATGAGCTATAACCCATAATCAAAATTAAAACAAACAAAAAAAGGCTTAAAATATTTCACTTTATGTATAATGAATATAGAATATATGAACATTTCCCTTTTTGAATTAAATTACCAAAAAAATATCTTTTTTCATGGTGTTCTAATTTTTTGAGATGCATGAGTATACTGCCTCTCGCCCATTTTCAGTTGGTATAGAAAATGAAATGAAGATGTATAAGATTAAATTTTACTTCAATGAAAACACACTATTTGTATCCTTGGACTGCTGGATTTGTCCAGTAAAGAAAATATATTGCACCAGATGTTGGAAATTAACATAATTTTTTACAGTATTATATTCTTTCTTATCCTTGTGCTTGTTTGAAATATGTCAATTCAGAGAGTAGCATAATGCATACTGTAATTCCTTTGTGCTTTATTAAATGTTGCACTCAATGTCCATGCACACAATTAAATCTTTCTCAGAGAATCACAGCTACATCTTGGTGCATTGAAAGCCTTGTTTCAATGTGAAGGTTCTATTCAAAAAACCCATATTCAAAGAAAAGTCATTCTCTTTGCAGTTTGTGAAAAAAAATTACCCCAAATAGTTTTATCTGTTTTCTGCAGTGAAGTGCATGTTTGTGCTGTTGCTTTCTTGTCAATTTTTCTTCTTCTGGATCATTGATTGAAGGAATGAATATGAAAAAAAATCAAGGTTAAAAAATGTGGTGAAAATGTGGTAATATAGAGGATTTTTTCATCAAAGAAATGTACAGATATTTTACAATTTTCTTTGGAGCACACTTCTCCAGCTGTCTGTAGTTCAAGGACGTGATGTTTGCTTATAAATGAGACGTCACCCACCTCCATAAGGAATTGCTAAGGCTTATGGTTCATCCTGATCACTAGGCTTTATGAGTGAATGATGCCTGGTAATATCAAGATCACTGCAGTGGTGCAATGAATCACCCGACTTTTTCACTCTCCAGACTCCTTCACAACCTTAAAGAAATGCCTAAAGACTTGACTCTTTTGAAATCATCTGAACACTGGTGGAAATAAATAAATAAATAAAATGTGCTTATGATTTCAATATAAACCAGTATTCTCTGTTTTTACTCATATCATTATTTTATTTTTTATTGTTTATCCTTTTATCCTTGATATCATTTTGTCTTTATTGTGCATCATTATTAATGTTGAGGAATAGCTATGATTAAGTTCAAAAAGACAAGTGAATATCCATGGTTAAGGTTTATCCACATTATTTATTTATTTAGTCATTTGTAATCTACTGCAAACAGAAATGAGAATACTCTTGAGAGCCAAAGATTTAAGCATCAATTTAAGGACAGAAAGATAGGCAAAGATTTTTGTTATTGCTGTTGATTAGCTATGTTAAGTTAAGAGAATGATTGCATTAGGTGTTGAGTGTTTTCTGTTAAATGAAAATGAACCAGCAAATACCAAAATCACTGTTTCAGTAGAGTATGACAGCTAACCTCAGGTACTTAGCCTAGTAGCAAACTTTGACTATCGTAAAATAACAAACAATGGATTGCAGAATTGCAGCAAATGCACAACCATGGCTATTAGACTTCATATGGACTACAATCTCTTGCAAAAGGATTCATCCCCTTTGGTGTTTGTCCTGTTTTATCGCATTACAAATTGGAATTAAAATGGATTTTGGAGGGTTATCACCATTTGATTTCCACAACATGCCTACCACTTTAAAAGTGCATTGTTTATTTTTTTTTTGTGACACAAAGAAAAATTAAGATTAAAAAAACAAACAAACAAAACAGAAATTTAGATTGTGCATATATATTCACCCCTTTCATATGAAATCCCTAAATAAGAGCTGGTCAAACAAATTCACTTCATAAGGCACATAATTAGTTGATTAAGATCTACCTGTGTGCAATCAAAGTGTCACATGATCTGTCACGTGATGTCTCTGTAAATCAACCTGGACCTGAAGGACCCGGACTCTGCAACACTACTAAGCAAGCAACATGAGAACTAAGGAGCACTCCAAACAGGTCAGAGACAAAATGGAATCACTAAAAACCTGAGAAGAGAAGGCCGCCAACCAAAACTCACAGACCAGGCAAGGAGGGCCTTTATCAGAGATGCAACAAAGACACCAAAGATAACACTGAAAGAGTTGCAAAGATCCACAGCAGAGATGGGAGTATCTGTGCATCGGACCACTTTAAGCCAGACACTCCACAGAGCAGGGCTTTATGGAAGACTGGCCAGAAAAAAGCCATTGCGTCAGAAAACATGTTTGGAGTTTGCCCAAAAGCATGTGGCAGACTCCCCAAACACATGGAAGAAGATTCTCTGGTCAGATGAGAGTAAAATTGAATTTTTTGGCCATCATGGGAAACACCATGTGTGGCGCAAACCCAACACATCCTATCACCTTGAGAACGCCTTTCCTACAGTGAAGAATGGTGGTGGCAGCATCATACTGTGAGGATATTTTTCTTCTGCAAGGACAGGAAAGCTGGTCAGAACTGAAGGAAAGATGGATGGCACTAAATACAGGGCAATTCTGGAGGAAAACCTGTTTGAGTTGGCCAGAGGTTTGAGACTGGGACAAAGATTCACATTTCAGCAGGACAATGACATGACATACTGCTAAAGCTAAAATGGAGTGGTTTAAAAGGAAACATTTACATGTCTTGGAATGGCATAGTCAAAGCCCAGACCTCAATCCAATTGAGAATCTGTGGCATAACTTGGAAATTGCTGTACACCAACACAATCCATCTAACTTGAAGGAGTTGCAGCAGTTTTGCCTTGAGGAATGTGCAAAAATCCCAGTGGCTCGATGTGCTAAGTTAATTGCAGCAAAAGGTGGCTCTACAAAGTATTGACTTTGGGTGATGAATACCTATGCACACTCCAGATTTCTGTTTTTTATCTTAATTACTGCTTATGTCACAATAAATATATATATATATATATATATATATATATATATATATATATATATATATATATATATATTGCACCTTTTAAAATGGTCGGCATGTTGTGTAAATCAAATGGTGCTAACCCCTCCAAAAAATACATTTTAATTCCAGCTTGTAATGCGACAAAACAGGACAAACACCAAGGGGGATGAATACTTTTGCCAGACATTGTATTGCATGCCCATTACCTAGCTAGCTAGAAATTTCCAGAAATGAACTCAGAGTAGTGATTCGTGGAGAAAGCACTGTCTGGATCTGTTGCATTTTTAAATATTTTTTGCTGTGTAGTTAAATAAATTTAATTGCTTCCTACAAAGAGTAGAAAACCAAATAAAAAATGAAAAAATCTTTATTGTGACATGCCTTGTACAAAGTAGGCACTGTCACGCTCCTGGGCTCACCTAACACTCAGGACTCCACTTCCCACAATCTCCTCACACACCAGTCACTACTACGTGCACTCCATCAGCCAACCCAGAGCCACTTCCTAGGAGTGGCTCCTCCAGTTCTAATTACCATCACTTGTACCTTTTTGTTTCCGTTTGTATTTATACCCCTTTGTTTGTTTTGTTCCTTGCACAGTATTGCCTCCACTTTTGATGAGCCTACTGAGTGTTATTATTCTGATTTGTATTCTTGTGTATGACCCTTTTTGCCAAGCCCTTGTATTTGTTTGCTCGTTTCTCTTGCTTCCCGGTTTCTCGATCCTCGCCTGTTTTCTGACCACGATTTGTCTAGCCCTCATTACTGTTTTGGATCTCTTGGTATTGACCTGGCCTGGCTGTTGTACATTGTCTTTTTCCATTGTGCTCATTAAAACCTTGTTCATTCATAATCTGCGAGCGTCTGGTTTGTTACAGCCGCGTTACAGAATACTGTGCCATCATTCAGACGGCAGATTACATCGAGCTACAGGTAGCACTTAGCAGCCAAGGATAGATGCTTGGACATCACCAGTGTTTCGACTCCGTGACTCAGTCCATCCAGAATCTTACGCAGCAGCAAAGTGAGCAGCAAAAACAGCTGATGCAAATTGTTGGAAGCATGAAAGAGATCACCACCCAACTCCAACGACTCAGCTTCTCCGGTGTGCCTATGGTTACTAACCATGGCTCCCTCCACGGCTGATACCAGTTCATTTGTTGTCAGTAAACCAGATAAATGTGATAGCTCCCCTCATCAATGTAAAGGGTTTTTGTTACAATGTTCAATATTATTTGTGAATTCCCCTCCTTGCTCTGACAAGGCTCATATTTCTTTTATGATTTCTCGCCTTACAGGCAAGGCCTTAGATTGGACTACCACAGTTTGGCCCATAGTCCAGTCCAACACTTATGACAACTTTTATTAAAGAATTCAAAGCAGTTTTCAATCACGCCAATGAGGGCCGCTCTCAAGGGGAATTACTCACCTGTTTATGTCAGGGTAATCACTCAGTTTCTGACTACGCTTTGGAATTTTGCACTCTTGCATCTGGGAGTGGTTGGAATGAGCCGGCTTTACTAGTGACATTTCGCAATGGATTGAACTCCAACATGCTAGCGGAAATGGCGTGTAAGGATGACGGTCTTTCACTAGAGAAGCTGATTCCATTAGCCATTCACCTAGACCAACTGAAGCATGGGAGAGGTCTTCATAAATCCCCTATAGTTCCAGCTGCTGCACTGACTCCTTGCCGTCCATATCCACCTCTGACCTGTACTCATGAGGATCCAGAATCCCTAGAACCCATGCAGGGTGACTCATTCCATTTGTCTGTGGAGGAGAAGCAACAACACCTCCATGATGGGCTGTGTCTCTATTGCAGAACTGTGGGCCACATTCTACATGACTGTCAAATCATGCACTTCAGCACTGACACCGGGAAATGTGGTGAGTGCACCCACTAAGGGTCTGGTCTCCAAGTCCTCCTTCCTACTTGTGACCGTTGACTGCCCTCAGTCTGTCTTTGTGTTCTCAGCATTAATTGATTCCAGAGCTGAAGGGGACCTTATCCATGCCGAGCTGGTGGAGCAACTCCAGATTCCTGTGGAACCCCTGGAAGAGCTGCTGAGATTGACTGCTGTCAATGGGGATCCCATGGGAGAAGGACTTGTTAACTAGGCCACAAAACCCATTAATATGACTGTCAGTGCTTTACATTCTGAAGAGATTTTTTTTTTGAATTCTTGTGAGTATGCTATTATTTTAGGTTTGCCCTGGCTTAGAAAACATAACCCAGTCATATCCTGGTCCAATAAAGAAATACTCTCATGGTCGAGTTACTGCTATAACCATTGTCTAGCGCTTCCCACAGTTTTGGTACTGTCAACAACTATAGAAAGCCCCAATGCCAATGTTGTAGTTTCAATGCCCCCCAAATACAGTGACTTGTTCAAAGTATTTAGTAAGAAAAGTGCTACCAAACTTCCCCCTCACAGAGAATGACTATTCCATTGAATTAATAGATGATGCTATTCCACCTAAGTCTAGGATTTATCCACTCACTCAGGCAGAGGAGAGAGAGAGCTATGGAGGAGTATATTCAGGAGGCTTTAGAACAGGGTTTCATCCAGCCTTCTACTTCTCTTGAAGCTACAGGGTTCTTTTTCATCAACAAGAAAGATAGGGAACTTCGGCTTTGCATTAACGATCATGGGTTGAATCAGATCACTAAACCCTATTCTTACCCACTGCCTTTAGTCCCTGTAGTGCTAGAACAACTTCGTGGAGTCTTTATATTTACAGAACTTGACTTAAGAAGTGCATACAATTTAGTCTGTATAAAGGAAGGTGACGAATGGAAAGCATTTCTTACCACTAGGGGGGACTGAGTATTTAGTAATGCCCTTCAGGTTGCATAATGCCCCGTCTGTATTCCAAGTGTTTGTCAAAGATGTCCTCAGGGATATGCTTGGCACATACGTTATTGCCTATATCGATGACATTTTGATTTACTCCCCTAATCTCGAAACTCATATTCGTCATGTCTGCTCTGTCCTTATGCATCTGCTTGAGAACCAGCTGTATGTTAAAGGGGAGAAGTGTGAATTTCATCTCCCTTCTGCTTCTTTCCTAGGCTATGTCATCAGTCCGAAGGGTGTCATTATGGATAAGAAAGTAGAAGCCGTAATGAATTGGCCCATCCCTACTTCCATAAAGGAGCTCCAGTGATTTCTTGGGTTTGCTAATTTTTACCATTTCATTCGCAATTTCAGTAGTCTAGCAGCTCCTCTTACCACCTTATTGAAAGGAAATGCCAAAAGATTCTCATGGAATCCCCGGGTGCAGGAAGCATCCGAATCCCTCAAGGTAGCCTTTACCTCTGCCCCCATTCTGAAGCATCCTGATCCCACTCAGCCTTTCATAGTGGAGGTGGACGTCTCTGAGGTAGGCACTGGAGCTGTGCTGTCCCAGCGTGTAGGTGACCCCTGCAAATTACATCCGATAGCCTTCTACTCCCATAAACTGACCCTTGCCGAATGTAATTACAGTATTGGAGATAGAGAATTGATGGCCATGAAACTAGCTTTCGAAGAATGGTGCCATTGGCTAGAGGGAGCTACGCATCCCTTCCTTGTGTTAACAGATCATAAAAACCTTGAATATTTATGGTCAGCTAAATGGCTCAATCCCTGTTAGGCTTGGTGGTCTCTATTCTTTTCCCGATTTGATTTTTCCATCTCATCATCCTGGTTCCCGTAATACTAAAGCAGATGCCCTGTCTTGTATATATCCCATGTCCTGAATCCTCCCCTGAGGTAGTTAATGTACTACTGCTGTCAGTTGTGGTTGCCTCCATTAGATGGGAAATAGACAAAGAGATTGACCAAGAACTATCTGTCACTCCTGCCCTTGAATCTTGTCCCGTAGGAAGTAAATATGTACCCACTCAATGCTGGGACAAGTTTATGTGGGCCCACTCCTCTTTGTCTTCTGGCCATCTGGGAAAGACCTGTACGCACCAGTTATTGTCTGGCAGATATTGGTGTGAAAATATGCTATCAGATATCCATAGGTTTGTCTCCTCATGCACTACCTGTTCAAAATGCAAAACACCCAAAACTCTCCCTGCCGGTAAACTCATGCCCTTGCCTGTCCCTTCTCGTCCATGGCCACATATAGCAGTAGACTTTGTTACTGACGTGCCCCCCTCACAGAACTACAGTCATTCTGACCATTGTTGATAGGAAATAAATCTAACTCCTCATGAGAACCTCTGTTAGCCTACCTACCGCCTTTCAGACAGCTGAAACCCTTTAACTATGTGTTCCGTATATTTGGTATTCCAGAAGATATAGTGTCTGAGGGCCTCAATTCACCTCGCATGTGTAGTCAGCTTTCTTTGAGAGACTGGGCATTAACGTCAGTCTCACCTCCAGTTACCATCCCCATTCTAATGGTCAATATGAAAGGGTAAACCAAGAACTGAGAGTTTGAGACTGTATGGTCATGAAAACCAAGCCGACTGGTCCAACTACTGGGCCAAAATGGCCCAAAACTCGTTAATTAGCTCTGCTATGGGTCTCACACCCTTTCAATGTATGCTGAGTTACCAAACACCCCCCCCATGCCATGGTCTGCCACGCCCTCTGAGAACCCGGCTGTTGACAGTTGGATGCAACGGAGCGAGCAGGTCTGGGAATAGACCCACCAGCGGATTGAGAACATCCTCTGCCGCCTCAAAAGGCTGGCAGATCGTCATAGAGGTGACACACCTACCTACCTCCCTGGGGACCGAGTGTGGCTGTTGACCCAGGACTTCAGGTTTCCCGAGGGAGGTAGAAAATTATTACCCAAATACATAAGTCCATTTAAAATTCACCAGCGAATTAATGAAGTTACTTACAATTTAGATCTGCCTGTGCAATACCATATTTCTAACTCATTTCATGTATCTCTCTTGAAACCTGTTGTCTCAGGTCTGTTAGATGAGGCCACACCTGATGTCATGCCCCCACCTCCGGTAGCTGTAGAAGGTGTATGCTGTCTGCCGGTTGCTGGACTCCAGAAGGAGATGAGGGACTCCGCGTTACCTTGTGGACTGGGAGGGCTATGGGCCTGAGGAGCGTAGTTGGGTTCCCACACGAGATATCCTGGATCCAGGGTTGGTGGAGGACTTCCATCAGCTTCATCCAGAGAAGCCCGTGCCTTTGCCTAGGGACTGTCCCAGGTGCCATGGGTCCAGCCCTCCCTGCAGTCTGTGCAGCAGTGGTCCCAGAGGTCATCTGCGATGATGGCCCTCTGCCCAGCACCATGGCAGTTCTGATGGCTCAGGAATGTTCCTGGCAGCGTGGGTGGCAGTCGTCATGGTTGCCCTCATCCCACAGGCTCCTGGGGGGGGGGGGGTACTGTCATGCTCCTGGGCTCACCTTACACTCAGGACTCCATTTCCTACAACCCCCCCCCCCCCCCCACACACACACACACACACACCAGTCACTACCACATGCACTCCATCAGCCAACCCAGAGCCACTTCCTAGGAGTGGCTCCCCTGAATGCTAATTACCATCACCTGTACCTTTTTTTGTTTCTGTTTGTATTTATACCCCTTCATTTTGTTCCTCGCACAGTATTGCCTCCACTTTTCGTGAGCCTACTGAGCGTTACTATTCTGATTTGTATTCCTGTGTATGACCCTTTTTGCCTTCTGGTTTTCTCCTGTTTTGTCTAGCCCTTGTTTGTTTGCTTGTTTCTCTTGCTTCCTGGTTTCTCGATCCTCACCTGTTTTCCGACCATGATTTGTTTCGCCCTTGTTACTGTTTTGGATCTCTCGGTATTGATCTGGCCTGGCTATTGTACATTGTCTTTTTCCATTGTGCTCATTAAAACCTTGAGTTCATTCATAATCTGCGAGCGTCTGGTTTGTTACAGCCGCGTTACAGGCACATTTGATTTTTGTGCAAGAAGTTACTTTTTCTTTAGTAGCTTGTAATGTAGCTATCTCCATTATTAAAATGGTTGTTTGGCTATAATTTAGTGTTGTTGTTTTTTTTTTATCAGAGTTGCTTGAAGTTTGACAATATACAACTGTGAAGTAGTCTCTCTAATATTTGTAGCACTCGTGTGTGGGTTTTTTTTGTATCATGTGTATTGGCACTTACTTCAGCTGTTGTGTTTAACTGTGTAGCATTTTTCCATCAACTTGTATTTGCTTCACTTTGTGTGGTGGATAGTTAGTTGGTATCACTGTCAGCTCTTTCACATGGGCTTTTTTTTTCCAGCTGTTGCTTTGGATAAAAGCCTCTGCAAAATGGGCAAGTCTAAACAACATATGGTTACACTGATCTACTGTAAGTAATATGTGATCTATTTTAACACTTAAATGAGTCTAATAGATTAACCACTTGTTTCCGATCATTGTTAATAATTAAGCAGAGCTTATTATTCAGTATTAACTTTCTTAAAAGCTCAAATGGAAAATATAGCTAGTATTCACACTGAACTGCTGTGGTTGAGCAAAGTTCAAGCTAAACTTAAGACCTGGCTACTTCACTGAACTTTATAAGTATGCTGAACTGCAGTGGCATTGTTTTTGTGATTAAATATTTTATCTCTCTTTCAGAAAAATAAATGAATAAATAAAAACTTCGGGTGGCACAGTGGTGTAGTGGTTAGCGCCTCACAGCAAGAAGGTCCGGGTTCGAGCCCCACGGCCAGCGAGGGCCTTTCTGTGCGGAGTTTGCATGTTCTCCCCATGTCTGTGTGGGTTTCCTCTGGGTGCTCCGGTTTCCCCCACAGTCCAAAGACATGCAGGTTAGGTTAACTGGTGACTCTAAATTGACCGTAGGTGTGAATGTGAGTGTGAATGGTTGTCTGTGTCTATGTGTCAGCCCTGTGATGACCTGGCGACTTGTCCAGGGAGTACCCCACCTTTCGCCCGTAGTCAGCTGGGATAGGCTCCAGCTTGCCTGCGACCCTGTAGAACAGGATAAAGCAGCTACAGATAATGAGATGAGATGAGATAAAAACTTCTGGATAATGAAACTGGGTTTGCAATGTCTTGCTGGGGTAATGTAAAACTAGCATACCTTATATCCACAGAAGATAAACTTAAGTGAGCATTTTTATGTCCTTTCATTAATTTATGCAACTTAAACATGCTCACGAAAGTAAAGTTATTAAATGCACATGCACACATTTACTTGAAAAAGCTGCAGAGTTTTTAGTTGTTCAATGAATGTCTGAGAAGGTGAAAAGCTTTGATAAGTCACCACTGGAAATGTTCATTTGTGAAGTAGTTTGGAATTCCATTTCTGAAGTAAATGATCAGTGTACCCTTACCTGACTTTACCAGGCCTTATTATCATGAGTGTTCTTTTGATGTTTTGTTCTTGTTTCTGTTTTGTAATTTTGGATTTTGCCTCGTTAATCTTGTTTGATGATTGACTGACCTTTGCCTGTGTGGTTATGTATTTATTTATTTTTTTGGAATACCACTTTTGCCTCGTGTTTTGGATTTGTCTGCCTATTTTAACAAAAATGCTAACCATATTTGCATTCTCCTGGAGTCTCTTTTCATGATACAGGTGTATTTGAAAAGAAAAAAATATATATTGTCATTTACTAAGATGTTCTGTTTTATTTGACTCAACATGTTGTCTTTTTTTTTTTATTAATCCAACCACATAACTAAAATGTGACCATTTTGTTTGTGTGTGTATGTTTTCAGGGGAGTGTGTGTTTATATATATATATATATATATATATATATATATATATATATATATATATAAATAATCTCCAAAGCAGATCACTGTGCTTGTCAGCGGGAGCTAAAATCCCCTAGCTAAATGAAAGAATATACATTTCCAAATCCAAGTTTAAATTCACTTCCAGCTACTGCAAAATCACTACAGTATCAAGCTGCCAAAGAACATATCCCATGAGGATGTAGTGGTGTTAAAATTCAAGCAGAACCTAGCACCATCCTTTACCCCCCACCAAGTACAACACAAAATCGGCACTATTGTGTAGGGGCATTGCCAGGACAACATGAAGACTAAGTGTTTTATTATAAATTACTCCCCTGAAAACATGCAGTCTTAGCAAGAACAGATAAAATGGTTCTTAGATCTCCTACTCTATGCCATGAATTATTAAACCAGCTTGCCAATATTGGGAAAGTATTACATTTCGACCATATGCTATGAGATGCAGAGAAATGTTCAGCCTAGCTCCCTCTTCTAAAAGCCTCACACCCATTACTGATTGAGGTCCTATTACTTTATTAGTATTTTAGGGATGAGGACTGTGATTTCCTGATAGATGATGCACAACACTAGTTAATAGCAAAGTCCTAATAAAGTGTCATTGTCTAAGTGCGAACAGATGTATCAGTTTTCTATTAAACAATCTTTTGCAGTTTTTCTTGTGTCAAATTTCAGTTTCCTGGGGAAGGGCAAAACATTCTTAGCATTGGTGAAAATTTACACCCTCCAATTATAAAAGCTGTCATCCAAAGTGAAAGCATGGTTATGATCATGTAGCCAAGTTATATTCAGGTCAGTGCCTAAATGAAGATTTATTTTGTTTGCTTGTTTCATCTGTGTCTATCCCAGTACACTGCCAAAAGTCTACTCCGTTATTACGCATGTATTCCAGTTTCAAATTATTTTAATCACATTTTCACCTGGGGAGGCACAGTGGTGTAGTGGTTAGCGCTGTCGCCTCACAGCAAGAAGGTCTGGGTTCGAGCCCTGTGGCCAACAAGGACCTTTCTGTGCAGAGTTTGCATGTTCTCCCCGTGTCCGCGTGGGTTTCCTCCGGGTGCTCCGGTTTCCCCCACAGTCCAAAGACATGCAGGTTAGGTTAACTGAATGGTTGTCTGTATCTATGTGTCAGCCCTGTGATGACCTGGCGACTTGTCCAGGGTGTACCCTGCCTTTCGCCTGTAGTCAGCTGGGATAGGCTCCAGCTTGCCTGCGACCCTGTAGAACAGGATAAAGCGGCTAGAGATAATGAGATGAGATTTTCAATTATTTATTTATTTATTTATTTTGCAATTTGCTGGCGAAACTAGTGCATAAACTCAGTGTGGGCTTCATTCTGGTAAATCCAGAAATCAACACCACTCTTTGCAGTGCGAGTCAAAACATGGGCAGTCAAATTAACTTAGGATAATCCATTATTAGCAGCAAAAATACAAGGCATGAAGTGGAAAAAACCTGAAAGCACTAGAATAGAAAAACCAAGGTTCAGAATTCCACAAAACAATAAAGACTTAATGGAGATAATAAGATCCAACAGGGTATATGTACAACCCCAATTCCAAAAAGGTTGGGACGCTGTGTAAAACATAAATAAAAACAGATGTGAAGATTTGCAAATCATGGAAACCCTATGTTTCATTGAAAGTAGTACAAAGACAACATATGAAATGTTGAAACTGAGAAACTGTATTGCTTTTTTGAAAAATATATGCTCATTTTGAATTTGATGTCAGCAACATATTTCAGAAAAGTTGGAACAGGGGCAACAAAAGACTGAAAAAGTTGTGTAATGTGAAAAAAAAAAACCCAACCTAATTGGTGACTTGGCAACAGGTCAGTAACATGACTGAGTATAAAAAGAGCATCCCAGAGAGGCTGAGTTTCTCAGAAGTAAAGATGGGGAGGGGTTCACTGCTCTGTGAAAGACTGCATGGGCAAATAGTGCAACAATGTAAGAATAGCATTTCTAAATGTAAAATTGCAAGGAATTTGAGGATCACATCATCTCTGGTACATATCATTAAAAGATTCAGAGGATCTCTGTATGCAAGAGACAAGGCTGAAAACTGACAGTGGATGCCTGTGATCTTCAGGTCCTCAGATGACACTTCATTAAAAGCAGACTTTTCTGTAGTAGAAATCACTGTATGGGCTCAGGAACACTTCAGAGAACCATTGTCTATGAAAACAGTTCATTACTGCATCCACAAATGCAAGTTAAAGCCATATATAAACAATATCCAGAAACGCTGCCATCTTCTCTGGGCCTGAGCTCTTTTATGATGGACTGGACTGAGGTGAAGTGGAAAATTGTCCTGAGGTCTGATAAATCAAAAGTAGCAATTCTTTTTCAAGGAAGACCTTCCTTCTTTCAGCAAGACAATGCCAAACCACTTCCTGCACATATTAAAACTGCATGGCTCTGTAATAAGAGTCTGGTGCTAAACTGGCCTGCCTGCAGTCCAGACTTGTCCCCCATTTAAAACATTTAGCATATTATGAAGCGTAAAATACGACAAAGGAGACCCCGAACTGTTGAGCAACTGAAATTGTATATCAGGGAAGAATGAGACAACATTTCTCTTTCAAAACTACCGCAATTGGTCTCCTCAGTTCCCAAACATTCACAGAGTGTTTTTAAAAGTAGAAGTGATGCAACAGTGGTAAACATGCCCCTGTCTCAACTTTTTTTGAAACATGTTGCTGACATCAAATTCAAAATGAGTATATATTTTTCAAAAAGACAATAAAATTTCTCAGTTTCAACATTTGCTATGTTGGGTTTTTTGTACTATTTTCAATGAAAGGGTTTTCATGATTTGCAAATCTTCACATTCTGTTTTTATTTACAGTTTACACAGCATCCCAACTTTTTTTGGAATTGGGGTTGTAAACAGAAAACTAATCAAGGACTTAACACAAAACAGATGAATAAAGTAGGGCAATCAAACAATGGCATGACAGATGTAGAGACACGACTAAAATCAAAACAAAGTCACTTGGCTAAACATAAACAAAAGCATATGGTGAACAGGGAATTGTGCAATGTTCAAAAAGAGGAAATTTGTGACATATCAATTCATTCATTCATTCATTCATTCATTTTTGATTGACTGATTGATTAACATTTAGCAGAAACTGTGATGCTGTATGCAGAACCCCAAGGGCCTGTGACACATAGCTAGAGGGTTCATTATTTTCGTACATTTAAAAAATGTAGCATTTCACCTTAAAATATAGCAGCCTGTAAAAAATGATCTGCTCCCATCACTTCAACTGAGCCATTAAAATTTTAGACAGAAACCAGTAGAAGCATGAGTTGCACTCATACCCACACAAACCTAAAGTTACATGTTAACGGGAATTTAGTTAACTAAAGCGCCTGCTACAACAGCTATGAAAATTGCAGAATAATTGAAAACCAAATCAACTACTCTTTGTATTGAAAGTATAATGATGATTATGATGATTACACTGCATTTGCTTTTACAACAGTACAAACACTAACCATAGACCAAAATGTGCCATCTATCAAGGCAAAAAAACAAAGGCTATGAAATCACCCAAGCTATGGTGACATCTTGTCATGAAGCTCCATGATTATGTCAGGGGAAGAAAAAAAATGCAAGAGTGAACAATATAATCTACACAAAAACCACAATTTTGAAGGAAGGGCTAAAGACTTATTATGTAGTATCTCAGTATCTCAGGAACATTTTGCTGAAATAAAAAATAAAATGGGGGGGGGGGGGGGGGGGCTTCAGAGCTTCATCAGTCGTTAAACTGCATGAGGATATTTTATAGCCAGAGGCTGCTAATAAGCTTAAAGCTGTTCCTCTGTCAAAGAATTCAGTGGAGAGGAGAATTATCCCTCTTCTGATATCCAGTCAGAACTATTAGACAGATTGTCAGCATGCAATCAGATTGCAATTTAGCTGGATGAATCATCAAATATAACCAACACTTCTCTAATTGTGCTTGAGTGCTTGTATCCATAGGGAGAGGAAATTCTGGAGTTGTTTAATGTAAAGAGGTATATGGGAGAATAACAGGCAATGGAATCTTCAGATTGTTGGAAATTTTTGATCACAGAAGCTGGACTTAGATAGGAGAAATGTGTAGCCATATGCACAGAAGGCGCAGTGGCAATGAGTGGCCGTAAAAGAGGGGTTGCTGCATGGTTGAAAGCTGTAAACCCAAGAATTATGACATGCTCTATGTTGCATCCCCAAGAACTCAAATCCAAATCAATGGATCCAGACCTTTATTCTGTTCAGAATGCACTTATGACTTTGTAACATCAAAAGCACTACAGTCATATATGTTTGATCACCTTTGTAGGGAGATGTGAATTGGGCTTGATGCACTCTTATTTCATTCTGAGGTCTGCTGACTTTTTCGAGGGAAAGTATTGCAGAAATCTCTGAGTTTCTAAGACAGGACAAACCTATTATGGCAGCACTCTTTCCCAACCTGTCCTGACTAGCCAAGATGGCATGCCTGGATGACATATTCAACTTGTTCAATAGCCTCAAATGATCTGTTCAAGAAGGATACTGGAATTCAGTGGCCAAAAACTGCCTTCATTAATAAAAGATAGAGTTACATGCCGTATAAGTTTTCTGCACTGACAGTTTTTTCTAAGCAAGCAGCCTGTCACGTCTCTGTACATCTGACTCCATTTGTATTTCTCCAAGATTAGCACTGATAATTGAGACTAGATTCAGGATCCATTTGTCCTAGATGCTACAGCTTCAAGACATCTCACTGGAACTGTCCTGTGATTACAGAATTGTGTTGTGTGTGATTGTGTGGACATTCAAGAAGTGACTCCAGCAGATGTCTGGTGTTTGAACCATGTCCAGAAATAGCTTCAGTGGCAATAAAAATACTTTACGCTTTCTGATGACTTATCTGTCCACATTGACTGGAATGAAGAGGACAGCAATGACAAGAGCATCAATTGTATATACTAAACAAGATCACAGCTATTTCATTTCATCTCATCTCATTATCTCTAGCTTCCTTATCCTGTTCTACAGGGTCGCAGGCAAGCTGGAGCCTATCCCAGCTGACTATGGGTGAAAGGCGGGGTACACCCTGGACAAGTCGCCAGGTCATCACAGGGCTGACACATAGACACAGACAACCATTCACACTCACACTCACACCTACGGTCAATTTAGAGTCACCAGTTAACCTAACCTGCATGTCTTTGGACTGTGGGGGAAACAGGAGCACCCGGAGGAAACCCACGCGGACACGGGGAGAACATGCAAACTCCGCACAGAAAGGCCCTCGCGGGCCACGGGGCTTGAACCCGGACCTTCTTGCTGTGAGGCAACAGCGCTAACCACTACACCACCGTGCTGCCCTATTTCATTTCATAATATACATTATTAAGCATAATAATCTTTCACTTTGGGGCAGTGGTGGCTCAACAGTTAAGACTCCGAGTTACTGATCTGAAGGTCATAGGTTCAAGCTGCCACTGTTGGGCCCTTGAGCAAGGTCCTTAACCCGCTCTGCTCCAGGAGCACTGTGTCATGGACTCCCTTGTTGTACATCACATTGGATAAGAGCATTTGCTAAAATGCCTGTAATGAAAATGACTGTATTGCTTCCAGAATTCAATGAAAAACAGACACACCCTTTCCCTTAATACTGCAGAATTATTCCATTTCCAAAATGTTCTTTAGAGACCAATGTGCTAAAATGCCATTAAATACAGAAATTACAACATATTTCAAGCTGGCATAGCACAAAACTTATCCTTGGTATCATTCTGTTCTGGGCTTTCATATGAACTATTGCTTTTTAACATGTGGCTAAAATGAGTTGAACTAATCATTTTATATTTACAGTTATAAATATATGATCTAATTATAATTGTAAATGTAGTTCTGTTCATCTCATTTTAGTATAAATTTGAAAAAATAAAACAAAAGATAAATTAAGTACTGTAAATTAATTTACAGAATAATTGGCATATATCCCTTACTTTCAATTAACTTTTTTTTTTTTAATTGCTCTTATAAGACAAATCTCTGTGGGTTCACAGATTCGATTCCCCCCCTTCATCCCAATGAAATTAGTCCTTGGCTTAGACAAAGGTTTGAGACACTCTGGTTTAAAAAAAATAAAAATAAAAATAACAATAATAATAATAATAATAATAATAATAATAATAATAATGTTTTGCTAAACTATAGTCACTGTTTGAAGCATGCTGCCAATACACTCTTGGAAAATATGTTGTTTAAAAGAATGTGTCAGGTACGCGAGGTAGGCGGATGTAAGTGCAGACGTAAGATGTAAGAATTTACTATCAAATTTAGGGGTTCCAAATTATGGAATAGTTTTTTCCCATTTGGCAAAGAACTGCCTCTCTATAAAATGTTTCAAAAGATGTTTAAAAGCCCATTTAACTGCTGTTTTGAAATTCTAATTCATACATGATAACATGGGGCGGCACAGTGGTGTAGTGGTTAGCCCTGTCGCCTCACAGCAAGAAGGTCCTGGGTTCAAGCCCCGGGGCCGGTGAGGGCCTTTGTGTGTGGAGTTTGCATGTTCTCCCCGTGTCCGCGTGGGTTTCCTCCAGGTGCTCCGGTTTCCCCCACAGTCCAAAGACATGCAGGTTAGGTTAACTGGTGACTCTAAATTGACCATAGGTGTGAGTGTGAATGGTTGTCTGTGTCTATGTGTCAGCCCTGTGATGACCTGGCGACTTGTCCAGGGTGTACCCTGCCTTTTGCCCGTAGTCAGCTGGGATAGGCTCCAGGTTGCCTGCAACCCTGTAGAAGGATAAAGCGGCATGAGATGAGATGAGACATGATAACATTTTTATTTCATTGTTCATATTTATTTATTTATTTATTTATTTTAGCTAATTTTTGTTTGTCATTATAACTTGTTGATGTTATACAGATGTTTTTTTTATTATTAGTTTATTATTTTATGTAGTTATAATATTCTTTGTATGTTAATTTTCTATTCTTTATAATTCTGAAATTTTAACTATAGGTGGAGGCTTTTAAATAAGCCCATTTGGGTTTTTTGCCTCTCCCTGCACTTTATATTATTGTTTTCTTTATTTTTTTATGTGATTTTAATTCTGCAAAAATAAAGAACTGAAACTGAAGTATGAGTCTATTTACATTGAACAAATATACACATAGGCAAACAGTCCAAATCGACAGGCAAAATCCCAAAACTTGAAAACAGGCAAAAGGGTGGGGCGAGGCGCAAACAGGATGTTAGAGGCAAAGCGAGAGTGGGAACGAGAGACAGGCACAGGGATCAGGATATCAGAAACACAGGTAGAAAGGCTCGGTAATGCGTACGGATGTAACGTAATACTTCGCACTGTTTGTGCATCAGCACAGTCCTGATGTAGGTGTGCACTTAATCGAGTTCAAGTGCGCATAGCTAACGGCGCGCGTACTGGAGCCCACTCGGCGCGTGCGCAGCCTGAGGCACGCCTTCAGGTGCACGCGCCACAGCACGCACGACTAACAGAATATGTGTATCTTCCATTTCTATATGTAAAACAATGAGGCACACTCATTTTGCACCTAAAATACATCACAAAATATGATGTTTACCAAAATCCTGAGATAGAATAATGGATCTGTTCAGACTTGTCACAATTTCAGCTTTTCAGTTATTACACTGCAATCTTGTGAGACAGCTGTGGAAGACAAGCAGAAAGATACAATTATTTTTGAACACCACTTATCTCACTGAGAGCAACACTGAAATATTGAAACTGAAAATCACTTAAAAATATCCAGATATTTATTTTGCCTGTTAAAATCATGCTGCAAAGAGGTAAAGACATTAGAAATAGGATTGTCTTGTCTTCTCTGATTTTGTGTCAATAATTATTACTCAACTTTTGATCATTTAAATAATCTCCAGATATTGCATTTCATAATGTCAGTTATACAATCAAATAGAAGAAAATTGCCCAAACAGAATATGAAAGGTAGACTGCCTTTCAGATTTTTCAAGTGTAGGTCAAAAAAAGAATTTTCCCTGACACCCAGTGATTTTTGTTTAGTGGACCGAAAGCTACTGAATTCGATCACAAACTTCCAATTTTATTATTTTATTTTATTTTATTTTATTTTAACATTTTATTATTAATCCAGCCACTGGGGGTGCATAAGCTTACTCTTGGTGCCAGTCCCAAGCCTGGATAAATGGAGAGGGTTGTGTCAGGAAGGGCATCTGGCATAAAACTGTTACAAATCTAACATGCAGATTGAAAAGAGAAATACAGTGGTGCTTGAAAGTTTGTGAATCCTTTAGAATTTTCTGTATTTCTGCATAAATATGACCTAAAACATCATCAATAAAACAGTTAAACAACTGAGACAAAAATATTATACTTGGTCATTTATTTATTGAGGAAAATGATCCAATATTACATATCGGTGAGTGACAAAAGTATGTGAACCTTTACTTTCAGTATCTGGTGTGACCCCCTTGTGCAACAATAACTGCAACTAAACATTTCCGGTAAGAGTTGATCAGTCCTGCACACCAGCTTGGAGGAATTTTAGCCCATTCCTCCGTACAGAACAGCTTCAAATCTGGGATGTTGGTGGGTTTCCTCACATGAACTGCTCGCTTCAGGTCCTTCCACAACATTTCGATTGGATAAAGGTCAGGACTTTGACTTGACCATTCCAAAACAATGACTTTAACCATTCTTTGGTAGAACGACTTGTGTGCTTAGGGTCGTTGTCTTGCTGCATGAACCACCTTCTCTTGACATTCAGTTCATGGACAGATGTCCTGACATTTTCCTTTAGAATTCACTGGTATAATTCAGAATTCATTGTTCCATCAATGATGGCAAGCCATCCTGGCCCAGATGCAGCAAAACAGGCCCAAACCATGATACTACCACCACCATGTTTCACAGATGGGATAATGTTCTTATGCTGGAATGCAGTGTTTTCCTTTCTCCAAACATAACACTTCTCATTTAAACCAAAAAGTTCTATTTTGGTCTCATCTGTCCAGAAAATATTTTTCCAATAGGCTTCTGGCTTGTCCACGGGATCTTTAGCAAACTGCAGATGAGTAGCAATGTTCTTTTTGGAGAGCAGTGGCTTTCTCCTTGCAACCCTGCCATGCACACCATTGTTGTTCAGTGTTCTCCTGATGGTGGACTCATGAACATTAACATTAGCCAATGTGATAGAGGCCTTCAGTTGCTTAGAAGTTACCCTGGGGTCCTTTGTGACCTTGCCGACTGTAGAAGTCAGAGCAGGTGGGTGGAGCACAGAAGTACGGCAGGACAGAACTGAGTTCAAAAAACTATTTATTGTGTTCCTTTTCAGTTAAACACACACACTCCCAGTCACCCAGACACACACACACACACAAGTCATCTGGTGCAGGAGAGAGCTCCCTTCCTCTGCTCTCTCTCTCCTTATATAGGGCGTGGTTGCTGGGAAGACACACAAACACAAGTTAATTGCTCTCAGGTGAAGTGATTCTGTCACTTACCTTCCCTGACTCCGCCCTCCTGTCACAGACCGGCGCTTGACCACGCCCCTGCTGCCACATACCCCCACCGCCCGACTTAGGCCGGGTGCCCGTCCGGCCTGCAGCCGACTCCCCCCCCCCCTTGACGGGAGAGGAAGTCCGCCACGACCATCTGCGCCCCCGGCCTGTGGACCACCTTGAAGTTGAAGGGTTGGAGTGCCAGATACCAACGGGTGATCCGAGCGTTGGCATCCTTCATGCGGTGGAGCCACTGGAGGGGCGCGTGGTCCGAACAGAGGGTGAAAGGGTGCCCCAGCAGGTAGTAACGGAGGGCGAGGACCGCCCACTTGATCGCCAGGCACTCCTTCTCAATCGTGCTGTAGCGCCCCTCACGCACTGACAGCTTCCGACTGATGTACAGGACCGGGCGGTCCTCCCCCTCCACCTGCTGGGACAAAACGGCCCCCAGCCCTCTGTTCGACGCATCCGTCTGTAACGTAAAAGGGAGAGAGAAGTCAGGGGAGTGTAAAAGTGGCCCCCCACACAGTGCAGCCTTTACCTCAGAGAAAGCCCGCTGACACTGCTCCGTCCACTGGACCGGATCTGGCGCCCCCTTTTTAGTGAGGTCAGTCAGCGGGCTGGTGACGTCTGAATAGTTAGGTATAAACCTACGGTAGTAGCCAGCCAGCCCCAGGAACTGTCTCACCCCCTTTTTGGTCTTGGGCCTCGGGCAGGCCGCAATCGCTGCTGTCTTATTAATTTGGGGACGCACCTGCCCGTTGCACAAGTGGAAGCCCAGATACCGTACTTCCACCCGCCCAATCGCACACTTCTTTGGGTTGGCAGTGAGTCCCGCTCGCCTCAGCGACCTAAGGACGGCCCTCAGGTGTTGCAGGTGCCGCTGCCAGTCATTACTATAAATGATAATATCATCTAAATACGCGGCTGCATAGGTGGCATGGGGCCAGAGGACCCTGTCCATCAGCCGCTGAAATGTAGCGGGCGCCCCAAACAGCCCAAACGGAAGTGTGACGAACTGGTGTAAGCCGAACGGTGTGGAAAAGGCCATTTTCTCCCGGGATAATAGAGTCAAGGGGATCTGCCAATATCCCTTCGTCAAATCCAGTGTCGAGTAAAAGCAAGCCGTGCCTAGTCGATCGAGCAGCTCATCAATACGAGGCATTGGGTATGCGTCGAATTTAGACACCGCGTTGACTTTTCTATAGTCCACACAGAACCGGACCGAGCCGTCGGCCTTGGGAACCAAGACCACCGGGCTGCTCCAGTCACTGTGGGACTCCTCGACGATGCCCATTTCGAGCATGGCCTGAAGTTCTTCCCGAACCACCTTTTTTTTGTGTTCGGGTAGCCTGTAAGGGCGGCTACGCACTACCACCCCCGGGGGCGTCTCTATGTGGTGTTCTATGTGGTTAGTGCAACCAGGCAGGGGCGAGAACACATCCGAAAACTCGGCCTGCAACTGGGCGACCTCCGTGAGTTGGGTCGGGGAGAGGTGGTCTCCACAGGGGACCGGAGAGGTACGTGATGCCAATGTCCCTTTTTGAACCTCCGGCCCCAGCTCCGCCTTCTCCGGAACTACCGACACCAACGCCACGGGGACCTCCTCGTTCCAGAGTTTTAGCAGATTGAGGTGGTAGATCTGTAGCGCCCCACCCCTGTCTGTTCGCCTCACCTCATAGTTCACCAGAACTAATATAAAGCGGTACCCTCGTGCTGACCGATCTAATGGCCCGACGAGATCCATCCCAATTCTCTCAAACGGGGTCTCGATTAACGGTAGAGGGTGCAAAGGCACTTTTGGAATGGCCACTGGATTTACTAACTGGCATTCGCGGCATGCCGTACACCACCTACGGACATCGCCGCGAATCCCCGGCCAATAGAATCGGGCCATTATTCGGGCTAGTGTTTTATCCTGCCCTAAGTGTCCAGCCATGGGATTAAAGTGAGCCGCCTGGAATACCAATTCCCGGCGGCTCTTTGGAATCAAAAGCTGCGTGACTCGCTCTTTAGTTTGAGTGTCCTGCGTCACTCGGTATAATCTATCCTTCATAATCGTGAAGTAGGGGAAGGACGGGGTGGCGTTTGGCGGGAGCGTTTGACCATCGATTACTCTCACTTGGTCAAACGCATGCCGCAGAGTCTCGTCTCGTGACTGCTCTAATGGGAAATCCGTGAGGGATTCCCCAATAGAGAGAGGAGGAGCCGGCGGCTCCTCACTCTGACGCGGAGATGACGTAGACGGCTCTGTGACAGCTGCTCCCACCAAAGCGACACCGGGACCTCCCCCTGTCAACTGGCAGGACCCACTCTCTACTAGGCGCATCATTAAACCCCGAAATCCTGGCCAATCAGTCCCCAAAATTAAAGAGTGGGTAAGGCGAGGATTAACCGCCGCCTTCACTATAAATTTTTCCCCTCTGAAAATAATGTGGACCGACACCAAAGGGTAGCGGTGAACATCCCCATGCACACACAACACCCTCACCCCTTGTGCTCCCCCCAATGCCTCGTTTTGAACCAGGCTTTGGCGAATTGAGGTCTGATTACAACCAGAATCCACCAACGCCTGATATGTAGCCCCTTGGATACTCACCGGTATGCGATACGCTCCGGCCCGATCGAGGGCGGCCTCTGGCGCATCGGGGATCCGAACCACCGCGCCCACTTCCATTGTCGTGCACTGCTGTTGAAGGTGGCCCAGCTCCCCGCAGCGCCAGCCAACCGGCCCGGGCTTTCCCTCTGCACAGGTGATCTGGGGTTCACTCACCTGAGGTGGGGGAGAGACAGACACAGAAGGGAGAAACGGGAGGGCACCGCGGGTGCGGCGGGCCGGCTGGGGTGGGGCCGGCCCCCGCCTCCGCGGTGGGGGAATGGGGCAAGGACGGGACACAGGAGGAGGGGGAGAGGGAGAGAGAGAGAGAGAGAGAAGAGGAGAGAAGAGAAGATGCCCTCTGCCGTCCTGCCACCGGGACAGCCACCAAATGGTCCTCCGCCAGCTCGACTGCCTGATCCAGCGACGCCGGGCGGTGGCACCGGACCCACTCCGCAGTTCCTGCTGGCAAGTGAGCGACGAACTGTTCCAGCGCCACCTGGTCGAGGATTCCTTCGGCATCGCGGTTGTTGGCCCTCAGCCACCGCCAGCAGGCGTCCCGGAGCTGCTGGCCAAACGCGAACGGCCGGCCGACTTCCTCCAAGCGCAGCGCGCGGAAGCGCTGGTGCTGCTGTTCTGGAGTGCGCCCCACGCGCTGGAGGACGGCCTGGCGGAGGTCCGCGTAGGCCAGCTGGCGGTCGGCGGAGAGCTGTAGCGCGGCCAGCTGTGCTTCTCCCGTGAGCAGGGGGAGGAGGCGCGCCGCACGCTGCTCCATCGGCCACCCCGAGGCTTCGGCGACTTTCTCAAAGAGCGTGATGAACGCCTCGGGGTCATCCAGCGGGCCCATCTTGGTGACAGTGAGGGGAGATGGGCCCGCGGCAGGAGCGCTGGTGGACCTCGCCGACGCGAGGAGGTGCCAGAACGCCTGTCGATCTTCTTGTTGGGCCAACACCAGGGCCTCGAACCGCTCTTCTTGCTCCTTTCAGAGGGTGAGTAGCGCCTGGTGCTGGCTTTGCTGGGCCATGGCAAGGGCGTGGACCAGTTCAGCAAACGGGGAGGACTCCATGGGGCTGAGAGGCTGCTGTGCTCCAGATCCCAGGTTTCGGCCCCACTGTAGAAGTCAGAGCAGGTGGGTGGAGCACAGAAGTACGGCAGGACAGAACTGAGTTCAAAAAACTATTTATTGTGTTCCTTTTCAGTTAAACACACACACTCCCAGTCACCCAGACACACACACACACAAGTCGTCTGGTGCAGGAGAGAGCTCCCTTCCTCTGCTCTCTCTCTCTCCTTATATAGGGCGTGGTTGCTGGGAAGACACACAAACACAGGTTAATTGCTCTCAGGTGAAGTGATTCTGTCACTTACCTTCCCTGACTCCGCCCTCCTTTCACAGACCGGCGCTTGACCACGCCCCCGCTGCCACACTGACTATTACACACCTTGCTCTTGGAGTGATCTTTGTTGGTCGACCACTCCTGGGGAGGGTAACAATGGTCTTGAATTTCCTCCATTTGTACACAATCTGTCTGACTGTGGATTGGTGGAGTCCAAACTCTTTAGAGATGGTTTTGTAACCTTTTCCAGCCTGATGAGCATCAACAACATTTTTTCTGAGGTCCTCAGAAATCTACTTTGTTTGTGTCATGATACAGTTCCCCAAACATGTGTTGTGAAGATTAGACTTAAATAGATCCCTGTTCTTTAAATAAAACAGGGTGCCCACTCACACCTGATTGTCATCCCATTGATTGAAAACACCTGACTCTAATTTCACCTTCAAATTAACTGCTAATCCTAAAGGTTTACATACTTTTGCCACTCACAGATATGTAATATTGGATCATTTTCCTCAATAAATAAATGACCAAGTATAATATTTTTGTCTCATTTATTTAACTGGGTTCTCTTTATCTACTTTTAGGACTTGTGTGAAAATCTGATGGTGTTTTAGGTCATATTTATGCAGAAATATAGAAAATTCTAAAGGGTTCACAAACTTTCGAGCAACACTGTACCATACCAGATTGGTCGGGCCCGAGTTAACAATGGCCGCCTCTGGTACTGTTGGTCAACAGGCTGCCAGTGAAAAGTATGCTACTGTTGCACCAAAACGGAGAAGGAGAAAGAGAGGGGGGAGGCATGTTCGGAGAGAGCATGAAAGATGGAAGGGAAGGAGCTTAGAATTGTGGGTAGGAACACTGAATGTGGGAACATTGGCAGAGCAAGAGAGTTAGCAGGTATGATGGAAAGAAGGTAGTTGGACATTTTGTGTGTGCAGGAGACGTGGTGGAAGGGAAGCAAGGCCAAGAACATTGGAGGTGGATGCAAGTTGTTTTATTATGGAGTTGATGGGAAGAGAAGTGGTGTTGGTATTGTTTTTAGGGGAAAGTTGGTCAACAGTGTGATTGATGTGAAGAGTGTGTCAGATAGAGTGATAGGCATGAAGTTGGAAATTCAAGGAGTGGTAATCAATGTTGTGTGTGTGTGTGTGTGTGTGTGTGTGTGTGTGTATGCCCCACAGGTTGGATGTGAGAATGAAGAGAAAGAGTTTTTCTGGGAAAAGATGGATGAAGTGGTAGAAAGTATACTGAGGAAGGAGTGCGTGCTGATAGGAGCAGATTTCAATGGACATGTAGGTGAGGGAAACAGAGGAGATGAGGATGTGATGGGCAGATATGCTGTAAGAGAGAGAAATGTGGAAGGGCAAATTTTTGTTGATTTTTCAAAGAGGGTGAATTTGGCAATAGTCAATACCTACTTCGAGAAGAAAGAGCAGCACAGGGTGATGTTTAAGAGTGGAGGAAGATCTACACAGGTGGACTACATACTCTGCAGAAGGGGTAACCTGAAGGAGATTGGAGACTGTAAAGTGATGGCAGGGGAGAGTGTAGCTAGACAACATTGAGTGGTCGTGTGCAGGATGAGCTTGAAAGTGAAAAAGAGGAAGCGTGAAATAGTGGAGCTGAAGATTAAGTGGTGGAAACTAAAAGAAGTTGAACATCAGATGGAGTTTAGGGAAGAAATGAGACGAGCATTGAGTGGTAATGGAAGTCTGGCAGAAGATTGGGATACTACTGCTATACTAGTAAGAGAGGCAGCAAGGAAGGTGCTATGGTGGTCATTGGGAAGGAGGAAGGAAGACAAGGAGACATGGTGGTGGAACAAAGAAGTGCATGAAATTATAAAAGAGAAGAGGCTAGCAAAGAAGAATTGGGATGATCAGAGAGATGAGGAAAGCAGGCAGTTATACAGAGAGATCAGACAGAAGGCAAAAAGAGTGGTAGCGAAGGTGAAAGCAGATGCATACCAGGAGTTGTACAAAAGACTGGAGACCAAAGAAGGAGAGAAAGACCTGTACAGACTAGTTAGGTAGAGAAACAGGGAAGTGAGGGATGTACAGAAGGTAAGAGTGATGAAAGATGGAAATGTGCTGACAAACAAAGAGAGTGTAGTAAGAAGGTGGAAAAAGTACTTTGAAGATTTATTAAATGAGAATCCAAAAGAGAAAAGGTCAGATTCGTTGGAGACAGCAAATCAGGAAGTAGAGTTGGTTAGTAAGGATGAGGTGAGGGCAGCCATGAAAAGAATGAAGACTGGGAAAGCAGTCGGACCAGATGGTATCCCAATTGAGGCTTGGAGAAGTTTGGGTGAGACGGCTGTGGAGTTCCTAACGAGATTGTTTAATAAGATCCTAGAGAATGAGAAAATGCCAAATGAATGGAGAAAGAGTGTGCTAGTCCCAATATACAAGAATAAGGGAGATGTATAGAGCTGCAGTAATTACAGAGGGATAAAATTGATGAGCCACACCATGAAGTTATGGGAAAGGGTATTGCAGGCAAGATTGAGAAGAGAGGTAGCAATCTGTGAACAGCAGTATGGGTTTATGCCAAGGAAGAGCATGTCAGATGCAATTTTTGTTTTAAGAATGTTAATGCAGAAGTACAGAGAAGACCAGAGAAAGCTATATTGTGTGTTTGTAGACCTGGAGAAGGTATATGATACAGTGCCAAGAGACGAGTTATGGTATTGTATGAGAAAGTGCGGAGTGAATGAGAAGTATATTAGAGTGGTGCAAGACATGTATGAGAACATTTACATTTATGCATTTAGCAGACGCTTTTATCCAAAGCGACTTACAAAAAGAGAATTAACAATCAAGCTACATAGAAGAAGTCTTAAAAGGAATATCACTAGAGGGAAGTGTGAGTGCAAAAGTGGAATCAAGTGCAAGATGAGTGCAGTGAAGGGGAGGGGGGGTGTAAAGTCTAAGTGCAGGACAGGAGGTGTTCTCTGAAGAGCTGGGTCTTCAAGAATTTCTTGAAGACAGACAGGGCTGCCCCTGCTCTAGTAGCGCTCGGTAGGTCATTCCACCAGCATGGGATGACACATGAAAAGAGTCTGGATTGTCTTGTGCACGGTGCTGGAACTGCCAAACGGCATTCTTTTGATACCCGGAGTTGAGAAAGAGTAACTTTAGCCTTTATCAGAGCACTCAAGTAAGTAGGTGCAGACCCAGTAAGCACTTTGTAGGCTAGCATTAGTGATTTGCAGAGGTGGAAAAACTGGATTGACAAAGTAAAAGTCCTGCTTAGGTTTTCCTCTGCCTGTGCTCTCAACACAGGTGATTTCACCAAGTAGCTCATCAACCTGGCTTAGGGGATGTGGTAATTAGGATCAGCTGGTTCATTGAATTGGCTGGAGCAAAAATGTGGCAGGGTTTTTACTTTCTGCACCCGGGTTTTTCCACCTCTGGTGATTTGAATTTGATGTGTGCAGCCAGGGGTAACCAATGTAATTCAATTAACAGAGGGGTCACATGTGCCCCTTTGGGCTGATTGAAGACCAGGCGCGCCACTGCATTCTGGACCATCTGAAGTGGCTTCACAACACAGGCTGGGAGGCCTGTTAGAAGGGCATTGCAGTAGTTAAGGTGGGAGATGACCATTGTTTGTACCAGCAGTTGGGTGGCCTCTTGGGTTAAATATGGTCTAATCTTCCTTATATTAAATAAAGCAAAGCGGCAAGACTGGGCTACAGAGGCAACATGATCTTTGAAGGTCAGCTGATCATCAATCATGACACCTAAGTTCCTTGCTACTTTAGTAGGAGCAAGAGCTAAGGAGTCAGTCTTGATACTGATGTTATGATGTATGGTTGGCTTGGCAGGGAAGACCAGTAGTTCAGTTTTTGAGAGGTTTAGCTGGAGGTGATGGGCTTTCATCCATGCAGATATATCAGAGAGACAATCTGAGATTCACGCTGAGACCATATGGTCGTCAGGTGGGAATGAAAGATAGAGCTGGGTATCATCAGCATAGCAGTGATATGAGAAGCCATGTGAGTGGATGATCTGGCCCAATGAGGTGGTATACATGGCAAACAGGAGGGGCCCCAGCACTGATCCTTGGGGCACCCCTGTGACAAAGAGGTGCGGTTCAGATCTGTGCCCTAACCAGGACACTTTGAATGACCTCTCTGTGAGATAGGATTCAATCCAGGAGTGTGCTTTACCTGTGATGCCCATATTTGAGAGTTAATAGGATTCTGTGATTGACTGTGTCGAATGCTGCTGATAGGTCAAGCAGGATGAGTACCGAGGACTTCATAGCCACCCTGGCTTCTTTTAGGGCTTCAGTCACAGACAACAAAGCCGTTTCAGTGGAGTGGCCACTTTTAAAACCAGATTGGTTGGAGTCAAGGAGATTGTTTTGGAAGAGGAATTCTGTGACCTGTTTGAAAACTGCCCTTTCAATGGTCTTAGAAAGGAATGAGAGGAGAGAGACCGGCTGATAGTTCTCCACTTGAATGGGAACAAGAGAAGGTTTTTTGAGTAATGGTGTTACCTAAGCCTGTTTAAATGCAGTAGGAAATATTCCTGATGTCAGTGAAGCATTAATCACATGTGTTATTGCTGCTATAACAATGGGAGCTATGGATAGCAAGAGGTTGGTTGGGATAGGGTCCAGTAGACATGTAGTAGGATGGCTACATATAAGGAGTTTGGACACATCACTATTGGTAAGAGGAGTAAATGAAGAAAAAGATGCAGTAGGACTTCTGCATATTGGGTTAGTGAGTGATTCAGTAAACTGGCTGCTGATGGTGGCCACTTTGTCAACAAAAAATGAAGCAAAAGTATCTGCTGTCAGGTTGGTAACGGGTGGTGGCAGTGGCGGGTTTAGTAGAGTTTTGAAGGTGGAGAATAGTTTCCTGGTGTCAGTGGCATTCTGAATTTTGTCAATGTAGAAAGCCTTTTTTGCAGCAGTGATGCTGGATGAGAAGGATGATAGCAGTGACTGGAATGTATTCAAGTCCGAAGGACCTTTTGTTTTGTGCCATTTTCTCTCGGCAGCTCTGAGGTTGGTGCGCAGCGACCGGAGGGAATCATTGAGCCAAGGGTGGGACACAGCCTATCCAGACAAGAGCTCAGTGTAGAGCATAAGGCCTCAGTGGCATCATTTACCTCTAGTGAGGAAAATGTGCTAGACGGTGGAAGAGCAGACACTACAAGAGAAGAAAAGTGGGTTGGAGACAGATTGCGGAGGTTGCAGCGAAAGGAAACCATAGGGGTTGGGGCAGAGGTTGGTTCTGGTAGGCTCACCCTGAACTGAACAAAATAGTGGTCAGAGAGGTGTAGAGGAGTAACAGTGAGGGTATCTGTGGCACAATTTTGGGCAAAGACAAGATCAAGCTCTTTGCCAGCTTTGTGAGTTGGAGGACTGGGAACCTGCTGTAGCTCAAATGAGTGCATTAATGACAGGAATTCTGTAGAGCTTGGATTGTCTAAATGTATATTCATATCGCCTAGGACAAGCATGGGGCAGTCATGTTCTGGGATGGAGGAGAGCAGTGTGTCTAATTCATCTAGAAAATCACCCATTTGACCTGGAGGACGATAGATGACAATCAAGTAGATTTTGACCGGAGCCGTCACCAGAATGGCATGGCATTCAAAAAAGCTGTATTTAACTGAGGGTACAAGTTGATTGTATTTCCATGCGTTGGAAATTAAAAAAACGGTCCCACCCCCTCGTCCAGGTGGACGAGAGGTATGGGAGAATGTATAGTTTGTTGAAAGTGCAGCTGGGGTAGCATTGTTTTCAGGTTTAATCCAGGTCTCAGTGAGAACCAAGATGTCCAGTGCTAAGTGATTAATGTAGGCAGTAATAAAGTCTGCTTTGTGAAACAGCAGTGAGGTGTGCAGTTGGAACAACTGAATGGTTCAAGGTGAAGGTGGGACTTCATTAAGGATCTGCTTTGAGTCCTTTCTTGTTTGCCATAGTGATGGATAGCTTGACGGACGAAGTGAGGCAAGAGTCACCATGGAACATGATGTTTGTGGATGATATTGTGATATGTGGTGAAAGTAGAAAGGAGGTTGAGCTGGCTTTGGAGAGATAGAGATATGCATTGGAATGAAGAGGAATGAAGGTGAGCAGTAGCAAAACAGAATACATGTGCATCAATGAGAATGGGGATGAGAATATAGTGAAGATGCAAGGAGTAGATGTAAAGAAAGTTGGTGAATTCAAGTACCTGGGGTCAACTGTGCAGGAAAATGGGGGCTGCGATAGTGAGGTGAGAGAGTGCAGGCAGGGTGGAGCAGTTGGAGAAGGATTTTGGGAGTCATTTGTGATAGGAAAGTCCCAGCAAAAGTGAAAGTTAAGATGTATAAGACAGTAGTGAGACCAGCTGTGATGCATGGATTGGAGACAGTACCCTTAATGAAGAGACAGAAGGCAAAGTTAGAGGTGGTGGAGTTGAGGATGTTAAGGTTTGCGATGGGAGTGACAAGGTTGGACAGGATAAGGAACGAGCACATCAGAGAGACAGCACATGTGGAGAGCTTGGGAATGAAGCTAAGAGATATGAGACTGAGATGGTATGGGCACATCCTGAGAAGAGATGCAGAGCATGTGGGAAGGAGAATGTTGAGGATGGAGCTGCCAGGTACACAAAAATGAGGAAGGCCAAAGAGGAGATACATGGATGTGGTGAGAGAGGACATGAAAGTGGCAGGTGTGTTAGAGAAGGATACGGAAGACAGGGAGCAATGGAGATGAAAGATCTGCTGTAGTGACCCCTAATTGGGAGCAGCCAAAAGAAGAAGAAGATTTTATTATTTTAATAATTATTATTTTTTAAATAGAACAATTAATGGATTTAGGGCCATGTGGCCCTAAATTCTCTGCTTTTTTTTCTGCTTTTTTCTGATTTTTTTTCACCATGACCCAATTCAAGATACTACATCATGCATCATGTGGTGGCTTTTCCCCATTCACAAAGGCATTGTGGGATACAAATTTGAAACAGGAGAGAAAAATGGAGGACATGAGTGTACGAATGAAACATGAAAGACTGACTACAGTAATGGAAAGCGTGAAGAAAAGACATTATGTTGCGAAGCAAAGGAAACACAGGACCAAACTAATAAATATTGGTGTTCAGTAAGCACCTCGGTGTGATCAGCTGTTCATTTAGCGACATAATGATGTAACTGTCAGTGTACGGTCAAGGTAAACCTGTAGATGGCAGTAATGCAACACTGTGGATGCCAGCTGCCATAAAACCCAAAAGTAGAAGAAGGTAAACCTGTGCATGCGTGCACTGACTTCCTCTGTCTATTTGACTGTGCAAAGCAAACAATTTCATGCACATTATTTGCTAGGAAATCCCCTCAATTTAAATTACTTCCCAGCCACAGAATGGCCTGTTTATTTTTGAGATATTACAGAAATAAACATGTATCACAATGACCAAATTTCAAAGGGAACTAAATTTCACCAATTTTATGATAAAAGCTAAGTTGTGGTTGCACTCGTTACTAAAATGTTCTGCATTATCTCCATTTGAGCTCGAAAAAAAATTGATATATTTTCTCAAGCAAATATGAACCTTATTATACTATCAAATTGAAAGATACATACATTAAAAAAACAATGGTCTTGAAAATAATATTCTTGCTGTCCATGAATTCTGTAGCACACACCGTCCATTATTCTCAAGAGGATCATGAACATTTTACAACAGTAGGAATAGCTGGTGTGAAACAAGCAGGACCATGTCTATGACAATGATTGGGGTAATTAGAGTGGCATAAGGGCTTTAAAAATAACAAGATTTTTGGACTTGAAAGAATGAAACAAGCCAGAAGTGGAAAACCTATGCAGTCTCTTCTCTCTGTCCATCAGAGGCCAAACTCAGATATGAAATCATTCTTTATACACAAGCACATCCCTGGATTCTATGTACATGGACTTGAATGTAATATCACGTATGTTAGCATTCGATTTGAAACTACACAGCTCTAGTTCAACATATGTGAACATTTGCCACTATGTTAATAGCACATAACATAATATAGAAGCAGTGGTATCAGTAATACTATACCCAACTGTTGGGATCAACTTAATATTTGCTTTCACAGACCAATAGTATTATAAACAGATTAATTTTAATCCTTGTTTAATTCTGCATCATAATGTCTGGGCTTAAGATGGCATTAAACTGAGAGGATGCAAAATCAGTGAAACTCTTTCTGTCTTATACAAACTTTGTACTCTTTCACAAACCATAGAATGCCATTTCGCTTTATACAGACACATGCATACATTGTAATCTATACAGAACCAGTCAAAAATTTCGACACACCTTCTAATTACTATGAATATGTCCAAAGGTTTGGCCGATACTGTACATTTGCATTAAAATTAATAATACATTAAAATAAAAAGACATATTTTAAGCATCTGTCACTTCATCTCCAGAGTCCATTCAGTCCTTGTTTTGATGACAGGGGTCTGAACTAGATCATGGTACAATACCTGTATCCACTGCCAGTAGATCCCTCGGCACTTGAACAGCTATGCTCTGCCAAGGTTTTCACCAAACTTGACCACTGCAGCACATATAACCTGGTGGACATTTGAAGCACTGCTTCAGGCCACTATGAATACTCAGTCATGGAATATGGGCTCTCTTGCGAACCCTTTGTCTTCCAATGTCTCATCAATGACATGTTTATAGATATGTTGGGAACATTTCTGATAGCTTACATTGATGTATTCACACTTCCTGGACAGACACATGTCAAACAAGTCTTGTCACGTCTTTTGAAACATCAGCTATAAGTCAAAGGAGAAAAGTGTGAATTTCACATACCCACAGTATCATTTCTGGGATATATCATTGGCCCTGAGGGGGTAGCTATGGATGAGGCCAAAGTACCGTAACAGCAGTGATGGAGTGGCCCACACCACAAACTGTCAAGGACCTTCAGTGATTCCGTGGATTCTCTCATTTCTACCACTGTTTCATCAGGAATTTCAGCCTCACCCCTTTGGACTTGCTTGTTAAAAAGGATCCAAAGAAACCTTCATAGAACCCAGTGGCTGAAGAAGCCTTCAACAAGTTAAAAACAGCATTTACCACAGACCCTGAAGCACACAGACCCTTCCAAGCCCATTGTCATTGAGGTGGATGCCTCAGAGTCCAGAGTGTGTGTGTGTGTGTGGGGGGGGGGGTGTCTGTCTCAACAATTCAGTGAGAACCCCAAGCTTTACCCAGTCGCCACCTTCTCCAAGAAACTCTGTCCAGCAGAACAGAACTATGACATCAGAAACAGATAATTAATAGATGTTAAGTTCACTCTGAAGGAGTGGTACCACTGACTGGAGGGAGCACTTCATCTTTTCACAGTTTGAACAGACCACAAGGACCTTGAATATTTAAAAACTGCCAAGCATCTGAATCCCCATCAAGCCTGCTGGGTTCTGTTTTTCACTAGGTTTCATTTCACTTTGTCCTACTGCCCTGGCTCTAAGAATACCAAGGCTGACTCTTTGGCCCATGTTCACCTGTCTGACAATCCAGATCCTAATTCTGAAACCATCTTGCCCCCTTCATATTTTGTTTGACCTATCACTTGGGACTTTGATCAAGAAATAGCTAATGCACTCACAGATTGCATACCAGAGGCATATCTAACTGACCAAATTTGCACTTCAATTACTCAAAGATAAATTGATAACCTGGGCACATACGGCACCAGCCATGGGCCATCCTGGCACACAAAGAACCTATAACCTACCAAGGGTCAAGTATTTGTTGCCCAACATAGTCACAGACATTAACAAATACATGTCCTCATGCACTTAAGCCAAGTTGCCCCACACACTGCCCACCAGTAAGCTCCTGCCTCTGCCCATGCCATAGCATCCCTGGTCACACATAGTCATCAACTTTCTTAAAGACATTTCCTGAATCCCAGGGTAACATAGTGATTATGGGAATTGTGGACCATTTCTCCAAATCTCTGTGCCTTATCTCTGTGCCTGGATTCCCAACTGCATTTGAGACAGCAGAGCTCATCTCAAATCATGCTTTTAGACTCTTTGAAATCCCTGAAGACATTGTCAGTGACCAGGATATGCATTTTTCTTCGAAAGTGTTGTCCAGCTCTATGGAGAAGTTGGAGGTCTGAGTCAGCCTTATGTCAGGTTATCACCCCCAGTCCAATGGGCAAGCTGAATGGGCTAACCAATAAATGAGTGGCTTTCTATGAACTTTCTGTTCAGACAATCAGGGGAATTGGGCTCAGTTTCTTTTGTGGGCTGAGTATGCCCCAAATTTTTTGTGTCATTCAGCAGAATTCTTAACACCCTTCCAGTGTATACTTAGCTACCAGCCACACATGTTCCATTGGGATGCTAACCCCTCAGAGTCACTCACAGTGGACAGTTGGTTCAGGCAAAGTGAGCAGGTGTGGAAAAGCACCCACTAATGCTTAGAGCAAGTAACCAGGAAAAACAAGCAATTCGCCGATGGCCATAGGGGAAAGACTCCACAGTTTCAAACAGGAGACTGGGTGTGGTTGTCCCCCGAGGACATCTGGAACACACAAGGGTGTAAAAAGTTAAATGCTAAATGCACAGGCCCATACAAGAACCTGCCATGACACAGTCGCATTACATCCTTCTTCCATATGTTCCGCCTCAGATCTGTTACTCCAGAATGCTTAGCCTCAGACATCCCCTCTCCATGCTTCCTGAATCTCTCGAGATCAGTGGCCAGCCTGCCTATGTTATCAAGAACCTCCTCAACTCCCGCACAAGAGATAGCGAGATGGACAGGCATGAGAATACCTCATAGATTGGGAGGGTTGTAACCTTGAGGAGCAGTGGTGGGTCCTGGCATATGACATTCTTGACCCATTCTTGACTCTGGTTCCCAGAATGCACTTCAGCCTACAGATAGGCTGCCATGAACTACAACTTGCATCATGCATGATTGCAATCACTTGAGTACTGATTATGCACACCTGTTCCTCATTACACATACACTATATAAACAGACTTTGGACAATGGCTCTTTGTGAAGTAACACTCAATGTGCCTTTACCTGACTTGCCAAGCCTTTATATGTTGTCTTTGCTTCTATGGTTTATGATCTGGTTTTGTTCTGTTTTCATTTGCAATTTTGGATATTGCCCTAGTATTGATTTATGCTGACTGACTGAATTGTTGCCTGACCATGACCTTGAGTTTGATTCTCATTTTGGATTTGTTTGCTGGACTTTTATTTATTTATTTATTTATTTATTTATTATTATTATTATTATTATTATTATTAAATAAAAACATGAAGGCATCAACTTCAGAACTTCAGTACCTCAGAACTGTTTTGTGACAGCATCACTTACAGTACTCAGAGTTAATAAGTATCTGGTAATTAAAATTATATTTGTTTTGTACCTTGAATAAAGAATTTAACAGAACATTTATGTTAAAATGTATATAAAACTACAGTGGTGCTTGAAAGTTTGTGATCCCTTTAGAATTTTCTATATTTCTTCATAAATATTACCTAAAACATCAGATTTTCACACAAGTCCTAAAAGTAGATAAAAAGAACCCAGTTAAACAAATGAGACAAAAATTTTATACTTGGTCATTTATTTATTGAGGAAAATGATCCAATATTACATATCTGTGAATGGCAAAAGTATGTGAACCTTTGCTTTCAGTATCTGGTGTGACCGCTTTGTGCAGCAATAACTGCAACTAAACATTTCCGGTAACTGTTGATCAGTCCAGCACACCGGCTTGGAGGAATTGTAGCCCATTCCTCCGTACAGAACAGCTTCAACTCTGGGATGTTAGTGGGTTTCCTCACATGAACTGCTTGCATCAGGTCCTTCCACAACATTTTGATTGGATTAAGGTCAGGACTTTGACTTGGCCATTCCAAAACATTAATTTTATTCTTCTTTAACCATTCTTTGGTAGAATGACTTGTATGCTTAGGGTTGTTGTCTTGCTGCATGACCCACCTTCTCTTGAGATTCAGTTCATGGACAGATGTCCTGACATTTTCTTTCCGAATTCACTTGTATAATTCAGAATTCATTGTTCCATCAATGATGGCAAGCCGCCCTGGCCCAGATGCAGCAAAACGGGCCCAAACCATGATACTACGACCACCATGTTTCACAGATGGGATAAGGTTCTTATGCTGGAATGCAGTGTTTTCCTTTCTCCAAACATAACACTTCTCATTTAAACCAAAAAGTTCTATTTTGGTCTCATCTGTCCACAAAACATTTTTCCAATAGCCTTCTGGCTTGTTCATGTGATCTTTAGCAAACTGCAGATGAGCAGCAATGTTCTTTTTGGAGAGCAGTGGCTTTCTCCTTGCAACCCTGGCATGCACACCATTGTTCTTCAGTGTTCCCCTGATGGTGGACTCGTGAACATTAACATTAGCCAATGTGAGAGAGGCCTTCAGTTGCTTAGAAGTTACCCTGGGGTCCTTTGTGACCTCGCTGACTATTACACGCCTTGCTCTTGGAGTGATCTTTGTTGGTCAACCACTCCTGGGGAGGGTAACAATGGTTTTGAATTTCCTCCATTTGTACACAATCTGTCTGCATGTGGATTGGTGGAGTCCAAACCCCTTAGAGATGGTTTTCTAACCTTTTCCAGCCTGATGAGCATCAACAACATTTTTTCTGAGGTCCTCAGAAATCTCCTTTGTTCGTGCCATGATACACTTCCACAAACATGTGTTGTGAAGATCAGACTTTGACAGATCCCTGTTCTTTAAATAAAACAGGGTGCCCACTCACACCTGATTGTCATCCCATTGATTGAAAACACCTGACTCTAATTTCACCTTCAAATTAACTGGTAATCCTTGAGGTTCACATACTTTTGCCACTCACAGATATGTAATATTGGATCATTTTCCTCAATAAATAAATGACCAAGTATAATATTTTTGTCTCATTTGTTTAACTGGGTTCTCTTTATCTACTTTTAGGACTTGTGTGAAAATCTGATTATGTTTTAGGTCATATATATGCAGAAATATAGAGCATTCTAAAGGATTCACAAACTTTCAAGCACCACTGTCCAAGGTTTCTACAGCCATTATCTATTTTTACCTATTTCTAGAATGCAATAATCACTGGTAATTTGATAATATAGCAATGGTACATAAAGCAAAAATTGCACAGGTTGAATGATAGTTAAGCAAGACTGGATGTACATTTCAACACTTATTGCCATATTCATAGTGATGTAATATGTGAATGGAAACCTTATTATTAAGTTAAACCACATTAATCATAATACATTAAGTGATTAATGTGATAATTGGCATAGTCTCATGAATCAATCAGCATTGTCTTTTTTTTCATTTGTAAAATGGGCCTTGCTTTATGATTCATTGCATTACAGATGACAGCAAAAAAAAAAGGCATCTGCTTATTCCGTCTGCATTTTTTATCACTCAATTTGTTTTGTGCTAAAAGTGCTTGAGTTTAAATGATGTCATATAAATGCTCAAACCCCATTACTCATGAAAAAAAAATCTAGCAACCTGGAAGGCATGAACTACATGAACACAATTTCAATTATCTGAACGGGCTGTGCAGAACATCAACTTGCGCATCAATTTAAACAAACTCTAAATGCAAGGAATTTTCCAAGCATAAATTTTGACATACATTTTGGACTTCAAAACTTCTGAACACAGCAATTAATGTGGTATTGAATGTATAACTTGTATCATATTATGCATCCAACCTCAAAAATACAGGTACAAAGCTGTACCTTTCATTGTAACAGGGGTGGTGCCGTAAAGGCTATTTTTTTTTGTACCTTTAGTATTTATATTTTATATCACAAGGTACATACTTTGACATTACAGGCAACTGATGTACATATAAAACTTTACTCTAAATATATGGTTAGAGGTATACAACATACAACTTCATAGGTAAAAGATACTTATGGCCCTTTTCCACTACCCTTTTTCAGCTCACTTCAGCTCACTTCAGCCCGACACGGCTCGCGTTTCGACTACCAAAAACCAGCACGACTCAGCTCGTTTCAGCCCTGCTTAGCCCCTAAAACTCGCACCGTTTTGGAGTGGGGCTGAAGCGAGCCAAACCGTGCCGACTGAGGTTGGGGGCGTGAGCAGACACTCCCCTGTGCACTGATTGGTGAGGAGGCGTGTCCTCACATGCCCACACACGCCCCGCGAGCACGCTGGGATCTGTAAACACCGCAAACCCGGAAGGAGAATAATTATGAATTACGAGAATTTCTGAAGCCTTATGCGCCTCGCCTCATCTATACACTCTTGCCAGTATCTGTTGGCGTTGTCGGTGACAACAAGCCACAGCACCAAGACCAGCAACACTAACGACTCCATGTCCTCCATGTTTATTGTTTACTATCCGGGTCGTGAGACTACCGCTTAAAAGCTCACTGAATCAGTGACATACAGAGCATCGTGGACGAGTTCGCGGAGCGCAAGGCTCATCGTATGCCCTTCAAATAATGCGCGCAGTAGGCTATTGATGTTTTATTATGAGCCATGTACAGTATGTCGCCTAATGTTTTTTTGTTTCTGAGTTACATGTTCGTTTGAAGGACTTAATGTACAAAATAACATAGTTGCACCCCGTAGTGTTGAAATTGGTAAACACAGTGCATTCAGTGAGGTTTGCACCGCCCTCCTTTTATTTCTGACTCTTCCTGTCACCGTTGCAACCTCTGAGCGCTCATTCGTATGCCCTTCAAATAATGTGCGCAGTATAGGCTATTGCTGTTTTATTATGAGCCATGTACAGTATCCTAATGTTTTTTGTTTCTGAGTTACATGTTCGTTTGAAGGACTTGATGTACTAAATAACATAGTTGCACCCGGTAGTGTTGAAATTGGTAAACACCGCAGTTGCGGACATTTTGTAGCCTAAAATGATGTTATGATAAGCTTTAATAAAGGGCCCGGTCATTTGCCCCGCCCCCGGCCCGGCTCTGACTTGTTCCGCCACTGTCACTGATGTCACTGTTTGCGCTGCTTAACGACATCACGTGACGTCCACCCACTTTCGCTAACTCCACCCAATGTGTCCACCCACTTCCAGCCAGCACGGTTCAGCGCGGTTGTAGTCGAAATGCAACTCCAACAGCCCCGCTCAGCTCGACTCAGCTCGACTCGGCACGGCACGGCTCAGCCGCGTTTGTAGTGGAAAAGCGGCAATAGTTGATGATACCATCTCAGTGAAAGGTACAGTTTGGTACCTTTATTTCTGAGAGTGTGTATACTTTTCAATCTATGTCATATCCAAATAAGACACTTAGCATTAGTTAATACAAAAAGCCTGGTAGTTTCAATATGCATTGATATATAGTCATAATTGTAGTAAGATAGTATAGGCAGTGATATAACCTTATGTATCGGAATGTGAGTAACATGTAGAATAAGGGATTGGCTGGTGGTGGCTGGAGGACAGAGGTGATTTTCATATGCATAACTCAAAGGCTTCTGTTTCAAATCCCCTGTGCAGTGCACACTCCAAATCAATAAGTCTGTCAGAGGCCTCTGGGTCCTAATATTTTTGCCCTTCCTCTATAATCTGACAATATAACCTTGAATAACACACTAATCCCAAATTGCAATGGAAAGCTGAAAGAGGAATCCCTATTTTTGTGTTACAGTTTAGAAAACAGTTTAGTACCAAAATGTTTATGAAATGATTTCCCTCACAGCAACACTGTGGAGTACTTTTTTTTAACCTTGAGTTTTGAGCATGGTAACGATACAGTATAATATAACAGGAAGTAAAATGACATTTGAAACATTCTAATGTAAAATCATATGAATATTATGAACTAGACTACACAGACTGGTTGAGCTTGTCCATGTTGTAGCTTAGGTGCATTAGAATGAGAGGAATCAAAGCTAAAGGAATTGTAAAGGCTTTCCATGAGCAAAATAAAAAGTATGTGGGATTATGTTACCACTCCATTTAGAAGCTGTTCTGTCCACTGAAAATGACAGATGAATTCGATTCATAAATCCTTCAATCATTTCCAAAAGCCTCCCAATATTTCTATGTCATCTCTCTGAAGTGCACACCTGACATCAGCTGACAGCTACCTTTAGCCTATGTTTACCTCATTTGTTGCAGTCTTCTGTATTTGAAACCTGCCTGGGTTGATATGAATTTTATGCTTTGTTTGCCCCTGTCTTGTACACTGGTTAACCTAGTGTTTGCTGTTGGTAGCTTCAAGATTCAAGGCTATGTGTTTTTGTTTAACTGTAAATCTTTCAGCAGTGGAGGTTGTATTGTATTTAATCTGAGATGGAATTGCATTGAGGTATACAAGCAACCATTCAGTAATGCTACAAAAGAAAGCTATAAACTTACAAGTAGATTTTATTAAACAGTGTTACCATAATGCAACTCAGGTCTTGTTATGCCTTACCTTTTTAATATCTTAATATCCTCTTAACATAAGATTTCCTAGAAGATCTCTGAATATGGCCTTATTTATATACAGACACATGGTGTTAAAGATGTAAAATTGTAAGAGTTCCTATATCCACTCAGTTCACTTCATTTGCAGAGCACTTTTACAAATACATATTGTCACAAAGCAGCAAGCCAGATATAGATTTATAATTAAATCCCTCAAGAATAAGCCAAAGGCAACAATGGGAAAGAAACAGTCATTGAGACAACATTGCAAATAAACTTTGACTCAGAAGGGAACTTTGTGAGATTAGAAAAAAAAATCAGTGTTCTTCATACATAACTATATAATGTAAAGACAAACAGTACGAAATACTGTATGTTGAAAACATATTCAATATGCACATCAGAGTCTTTATGATTGCAGTACCAGTTTGTTTGTTTTTTTCTATACTGTCCTAGTGAAATTATCTACTGAAGGAAGTGTGAGCCTGGGGGGTTGGGGGTGTGCAAATCTTCAGGGAATCATTAGGAGCAGCAGAAGGTGAGTCATGAGTGCAGAAAGCTCCAAGCAGAAGTTGAGCATCAGGATGAATCAGACAGGTACAGAGGAGAAGAGAAGCTACAGCAATAGAAGTGTGCCAGGATCAGGCCCTGGTATCATATTAGGCAACAGAAATACAGCAGAACAGATTATTAAGCATGCTCCTATCCTACAGGTATTTAAAAGAGTGTACATTATGATTACAAATCAATGGTTCATGACAGTTTTCATTCATTTTGCAGGACTTCAGTCTGCAAACTTAAAGATGAAAATACTCTTGACAATGTCATCCTTAAATGATTTCAGAACAGTATTCTGAATGTGAAGGCGCAGGGAAATGACCCTCTCATTCACTGGGGAGAACTCCGATGTTAGCACACCAAACTGGTTCAAAAAGGACCCTTATGAAAGAAAAAACAGGTATCCAAGTACCCTCACACAGACCAGGAATACCGGGGCCCCACCCTGGAGTCAGGCCTGGGGGAGGGGCTCATCAGCAAATGCCTGGTGGTCGGGCCTATATCCATGGGGCCCGCCCGGGCCCAGCCCAAATGAGCAACACGGAACCACTCTCCTATGGACCCACCACCCACAGGAGGTGCCATAAGGATCCGGTGCACTGTGGATCGGGTGGCAGCCAAAGGCGGAGGCCCTGGTGTACTGATCCCCGGCTGACAAAACTGGCTTTTGGGACATGGAATGTCACCTCTCTACTGGCTAGTGGCCTAGTGGTAGCGTGTCCGCCTCTCGATCGGGAGATTGTGAGTTCTATTCACGGTTGGGTCATACCAAAGACCATCATAAAAATACTACCATCTGGCAAGGCATGCTGCAATACAGATGCGAGTGGGGAGTTAAACTCTCGTGGTTACCAGAGGACTAGCCCCCCACTGTAACCCTAGCTATGTAATAGGCGAGAGGCCGAGGGCTGTGGAAACGGAGATTGGTGCCACATGGTGTGGGAAGGACTTTAACTTTAATGTCATCTCTCTGGTGGGAAAGGAGCCTGAGCTTGTGCGTGAGGTTGAGCAATACCGACTAGATATAGTTGGGCTCACCTCAACGCATAGCTTGGGCTCTGGAACCAATTTCCTGGAGAAGGATTGGACTCTTTTCTATGCTGGAGTTGCCTTCGGGTCGGGGAACGGTCGCTGACTATCATTTACGCTTATGCACCAAATGGTAGTCCGGAGTACCCGGCCTTCTTGGAGTCCTTGAGTGAGGTGCTAGACAGTGCACCACGAGGGGACTCCATTGTTTTACTGGGGGACTTTAATGCTCATGTGGGCAATGACAATGAGACCTGGAGGGGTGTGATTGGGAGGAATGGCCTGCCTGATCTGAACCCGAGTGGTGTTCAGTTTTTGGACTTTTGTGCCATGCACGGTTTGGCCATAACGAACACCATGTTCAAGTATAAGGGTGTCCATAAGTGCACGTGGCATGAGGACACCCTAGGCCGCAGATCGATGATTGACTTTGTAGTCATTTCATCTGATCTACGACCGTATGTCTTGGACACTCGGGTGAAGAGGGGAGCAGAGCTGTCAACTGATCACTACCTGGTGGCGAGATGAATCAGATGGCAGGGTAGGAGGCCGGACAGACTGGGCAGGCCCAAACAAGTAGTGAGGGTATGCTGGGAGCATCTGGCAGAGGCTCCCATCCATTGGATCTTCAACTGTCATATCCGGCAGAGCTTCAACTGCATACCGGGGGAGGATGGGGACATTGAGTCCAAGTGGACCATGTTCCACACTTCCATTGCTGAGGTGGCCGTGCAGAGCTGTGGCTGCAAGGTTGTTGGTGCCTGTTGTGGTGGTAATCCCTGAACTAGCTGGTGGACACCTGTGGTGAGGGGAGCCATCAAGCTGAAGAAGGAGTCCTATCAGGCTTGGTTAGCCTGTGGGTCTCCAGAGGCAGCTGACAGATACTGACAGGCCAAGCGGAATGTGGCTCTGGTAGTCACTGAAGCAAAAACTCAGGTGTGGGAGGAGTTTGGAGAGGCCATGGAAAGTGACTTTTGGTCAGCCTCGAAGAGATTCTGGCAAACCGTCCGGTGGCTCAGGAAAGGAAAACAGTGCTCTGTACCTACTGTTTACAGCGAGGATGGAGTGCTGTTGACCTCAAGTGGGGACATCATCCAATGGTGGAAGGAATACTTTGAGGATCTCCTCAATCCCATCTTCATGTTGTCCGAGGAGGATGCAGAGTCTGAAGGTGCTTGGGAGGACTCGCCTATCACAGGGGCTGAGATTGCCAAGGTGGTTAAAAACCTCCTCGGTGGCCGGGCACCGGGGGTGGATGAGATTCGTCCTGAGTTCCTGAAGGCACTGGATGTTGTTGGGCTGTCTTGGCTGACACACCTCTTCAACATTGTGTGGAGGTCGGGGACAGTGCCTCTGGATTGGCAGACTTTGTGGTGGGCCCCCTTTTTAAAAAGGGGGACCAGAGTGTGTGTTCCAACTATAGGGGGATCACATTTCTCAGCCTCCCTGGGAAAGCCTATACTGGGGTGCTGGAGAGGAGAGTCTGGTTGATAGTCGAACCTCGGATTCAGGAGGAACAATGCGGTTTTCATCCTGGTCATGGAACACTGGACCAGCTCTTTACCCTTGCAAGGGTACTGGAGGGTGCATGGGAGTTTGCCCAATCGGTCTACATATGTTTTGTGGACCTGGAAAAGGCTTACAACCGTGTCCCTTGTGGTGCCCTGTGGGGGGTGCTTCGGGAGTATAGGGTTCAGGGCCCACTACTGCAGGCCATTCAATTCCTGTATGACCAGAGCAGGAGTTTGGTTCGCATTGCCGGCAGTAAGTCGGACTCATTCCCAGTGCATACTGGACTCCACCAGGGCTGTCCTTTGTCACCGGTTCTGTTCGTAACTTTTATGGACAGAATTTCTAGGCACAGCCAAGGGGCAGAGGGTGTCTGGTTTGGTGGCATCAGGATCACGTCTCTGCTTTTTGCGGATGATGTGGTCCTGCTGGCTTCATCAATCTGTGACTTACAGCATGCACTGGGACAGTTTGCAGCTGAGTGCGAAGTGGCTGGGATGAGGATCAGCACATCCAAGTCCATGGCTATGGCACTCAGCTGGAAACAGGTGGAGTGCCTACTCCAGGTCAGGGGGGAGTTGCTACCTAAAGTGGAAGAGTTTAAGTGTCTTGGGGTTTTGTTCATGAGTGAGGGTAAGGGGGAGCAGGAGTTGGATAGAAGGATCGGGGCAGCATCAGCAGTGATGTGGACGCTAAACCGGTCTGTTGTGGTAAAGAGAGAGCTGAGCCAAAAAGCAAAGCTCTCAATTTACTGGTCCATCTATGTTCCCACTCTCAACTCTGGTAATGAGCTATGGGTAGTGACCGAAAGAATGAAATTGCGGATACAAGCAGTAGAAATGAGTTTTCTCCACAGGGTGGCTGGGCTCTCCCTTAAAGACAGGGTGAGAAGCTTGGCCATTCAGGAGAGATTCGGAGTAGAACTGCTGCTCCTCCACATTGAAAGGTGTCAGTTGAGGTGGTTTGGGCACCTTGTTAGGATGCCCCCTGGACGCCTCCTAAGGGAGGTTTTCTGGGCATGCCCCACCGGGAGGAGACCCAGGACATGCTGGAGAGATTACATCTCTTGGCTGGCCTGGGAATGCCTCGGTATTCCCCTGGAAGAGCTGGTGGAGGTGGCCGGGGAGAGGGAAGTCTGGGCTGCTCTGCTTAGGCTGCTACCCCCACAACCTGGATCCAGATAAGTGGTAGAAGATGGATGGATGGATTCTGAATGTGAATAAATCTCACGAAATGACAATTTTGCTGATTGCAGTATTGTGGAATAAATAGTAGAAGTGCAGCCTAAGTGCAGTCTACTGCAGTTCTAAATTGCTGCTGTGATTGATGTAGCCTAAATAAGGTTAGCCAACAAAACTGTCTTATTGAATTTCAAAATCTAGAAAGTGGGTAACCATTGTCAGTCTTTATAACAAATAAAAAAGGAATAAACAAAGTTGAAACTTTCCCATCTACCTTGGTACTGACAATTGGTGTATTTTTTTACATTTTATTTTCAGTACTAAGGTAGCTTTCTTTTTTCTTTTTTTGGTTTATTTTAAATTTTGTTGACTAACCTTCCAAGGAGTATCTGAACCTGTAGCAGATAGAGGCATACAGAGCAAGGGGAGAGAAGCAGGAAAAGAAGGAGAGGAGAAAGGACACAACCTGTAGCATCAAGGCTGATGGACTGAACGTATTACACCATATATATATATATATATATATATAGATATATAGATATATATTTTTTTTTTTTTTGAGGTGAAGGAAATTAAAAGGAAAAGTTATTATGCATTATCATGGGTTCAGATTGCACGCAGTGAAGCACAGTTTCAGTGTCTAGTGGTTTTCCTCTGCATGCTGCAAGCAAATTTCACAGGAAGAAGAGAACTGCCAATAAGGTACCCATCCAAGGTGTGTTTTCTAATGTGTCCTGTTGACCTTTCAGAAACAGTGGTGATGCTATTTCTAACAAATACAGCTAACAGGACATTGTGAAATTGGATCAAAATATGTGGCCAGGCTGAACAATCCCATCCCATAACATGAATGCTGAAAGGAGGCGGGCTGGCACTCAAGCACTTCTGTGTTTGAGAGAAATGAAGAGAGAGAGATGGGATGAGGCAGGAAATAAAGCAAGAGAATTACCCTCTCTACATTTAAAAATGTACACATTCAGTCTAAACTCATTACACTTGAATACACATGCTAACTTCAACTTCAAGTCTCTATCCAAAGCAATAACTGGAAACATAAAGTCGATATAGGAACAAAAGTCAGAGCCAGTGATAGCTTTTACGGTAGTTAAGATTTTAGTAAATATCAAGTATCATATAGTTAGTATTGTTTTTAGTAAATGTTAAGTCAACATTCCTGAACAGAGCTGGGAAGTATGGCAAAATATCCAAAGAATATTTAAGACTAGCAGAGGACTTACCTTTGAACAGACTCCGGTGTCCTTGCAGCTTCCTCTTGGAATTGCAAGTAGAACTCATAGTAGGTGGTAAAAACTGCAGCAAGCCCTGTGATGAAACTTGATTTTATGCCTTCACAGATGACAAGGCTTTCAATGCTGATAATCCAGTGTCCAGTTGTGACTTCCTCACCAGTAACTGATGTAGACAAGAATCATAGTTAATGTCCTGAAACAGTATCAAATACAGGTATCAGGGCCCTATCAATGCATTTTCAAGGTATTGGGATTGGCTACAGCCCACCTGATGAAATTTTGAGCAAGATATTTTCCCCTTTTTTAAACTCTATTTAGATTGAGTATCATAAGTTATACAACTGCAAATCATTACTTTCTCTGACTTGTATTGGCAAAACAACAATGAGAGACCATAACCCTAACCCAGCAGTTATCAGCTGTGGACTGACTGGGAAGGTCAGAGTGCGCTCAAATTTGGCTGCAGTGGCAGACATCTGTAGAACATGGACTATGCTATCCAAATTAAAATGAAACTGCATGTACAGTCACTAGACATAAAAAATAATGCTAAATAAAACTTACATCAGCAAAAAGTATCAGTCCCTTTGTTCTCTCATCGAAGTAGTCCATCAGCAGCTGGATGACAAGAAGCAATCAGACAATCCACTCTCTCACAGGATAATAAGATAATTATGTCAAAAAAGAGGCAGCCTGTTAACTGTTAGTTAACTATATAACTTTAGTGCATATTTCAAACTTTTTGGCTCTTATTTGCATCAACTGGAAATAACAAGCATGTTTTCCCTCCCTGTGTGGGTGGAAAAAGCAACACAACACATTCTTTTTTATTTTTTTATTTTTTAACTTTTAGTAGCACCACAATAAATGGTAAAAATACATTCTATTGCATGATGTGGCATTTAGCAGATGCTCTTAGCCAGAGTGATGTACAACGAGTGCAAAAGTCAGGTACTCGAAGTGCTGAACTTCTAGACAAGAAAGTTCTAGTGCCAACTGAATAAGTGACAAAAACTTAGTGTAATATTCTGCTGAAGTATCAATACTCAAACAGCCAAGGAAACAAACCAACCATATAAAGTACACCTAAATAGGGAACTCAAATGGCTAACCCCAGGCTAGACAGTACACAACCTGGGTTGGTCTAGACTGAAAAGCAGTTACTCAGTGGGCAAGGAAGCAGGGGAGAGGTGCAGCCTGAAGAGATGAGTCTTCAATCTGCAAAATAGAGCCTAGTCCCTTTCATAGATTTGATGACAAATCAATCTTACTTTAGACATTTGATTTTACTGCAAATTAGAAGCTAAACTAGGGTGACCAGACATCCTGGTTTTACTGGGCCAGTCCCGATTTGGGGTTGTGTGTCCCGAGTCCTGACAAAAGTCTGTCGGGACACAGATATGTCCCGGTTTTTGCCACTCGCGACGTTTGCGACTGAGCAGCGTGGGAATCATTAGCGGAGAAATGTCTGCATTTACTATTTTGATGAATTGACAGGAATTGCAAACTTTCCTGGTTACTGCCCCCTGGCCCTGTGGCATGGGTGTTTATTTAGCCACATTATTCCAGACAACAGAACGGGTTGCCATGCAACAATAAAATAAACATTAACTGGCGCGAATGTTCTTTGTCTAGCAGCTAGCAGCAGTAATGCCGCAGCAATTATGCCGAAAAGAAAATGTACCTTTTCCAAAGATTTACAGGGCACCTACCCCTTCCTCCGAGAAGTGCAGAACAATGCGCATGAAGCCTACTGCACACACTGTAAGTGTTCCTTCTCCGTAGCCCATGGTGGTAACGCCGATATACAGGATCACATCCTATGGGGGCTTTCCTCGGGCTGTTGCCCCTCTCCTCCTTTATTGCTGTTTTGTTTGAGTGTATATTCTCAAATTACTTGTCTCTTTTTTGTTTCTGTTTAACATACCATTCTGACAGTTTGGCCATATTGCTGTGTTGAACAGCTTGTTGCACCTTCTATTAAAGTGTTCACTTTTGTACACATCTGTGGCAGCGGGGGGGTGGCCAAGCACTGGTCTGTGACAGGAGGGCGGAGTCAGGGAAGGTAAGTGGCAGAATCACTACACTTGTTGTCAATTAACCTGTGTTTGTGTGTGTCTTCCCAGTGACCGCACCCTATTTAAAGAGGGAGAGCAGAGAGCAGAGAGCTGATCCCGGAACCAGATGCTGGTTGTGTGTTGGTGTGTGTCTAGGTTCTAATTTGTTCATTGAAAAGTGTGGCAATAAAAAAAATCATAGTTTCAAACCTGATCTCTGTCCTGCCGTCCTCTGTGCTCCACCCCTTCGTGAGAACGGTTACAGTGGTGCTGAAACCCGGAACCTGGAGCACAGCAGCCTAACAGCCCCATGGAGTCCTCCCCGTTCGCCGAACTGGTCCACGCCCTCGCCAAGGCCCAGCAAAGCCAGCACCAGGTGCTACTCACCCTCCGAAAGGAGCAAGAACAGCGGTTCGAGGCCCTGGTGTTGGCCCAACAAGAAGATCGACAGGCGTTCTGGCACCTCCTTGCGTCAGCGGGGTCCACCAACGCTCCCACCGCGGGCCCGTCCCCCCTCACCCTAACAAACATGGGCCCGCAGGACGACCCCGAGGCATTCATCACGCTCTTCGAGCAAGTCGCGGAAACCTTGGGGTGGCCGATGGAGCAGTGCGCAGCGCGCCTCCTCCCCCTGCTAACGGGAGAGGCACAACTGGCCGCGCTACAGCTCCACGCTGACCGCCGGCTGGCCTACGTGGACCTTCACTGGGCCATCCTCCAGCGCGTGGGGTGCACCCCGGAACAGCAGCTGCAGCGCTTCCGCACTTTGTGCTTGGAGGAAGTCGGCCGGCCGTTCGCGTTTGGCCAGCAACACCGGGACGCCTGCTGGCGGTGGTTGAGGGCCGACAACCGTGACGCCAAGGGGATCATCGACCAGGTGGTGCTGGAGCAATTCATCGCACGCTTGCCAGCGGGAACCGCGGAGTGGGTCCAGTGCCACCGCCCGGTGTCGCTGGATCAGGCAGTCAAGCTGGCGGAGGACCAGATGGCGGCTGTCCCGGCGGCAGGACAGCAGACAGCCTTTTCTCTTCTCTCCTCTTGTGTCTCGTCCTTGCCCCATTCCCCCACCGCGGAGGCAGGGGCCGGCGCCACCTGTGCCGGCCCGCCACACCCGCGGTGCCCTCCCGTTTCTCCCTTTTGTGTCGGTCTCTCCCCCCCCTCAGGTGAGTGAGCCCCAGAACACCGGTGCGGAGAGGAAGCCCGGGCCGGCTTGCTGGCGCTGCGGGGAGCCGGGCCACCTCCAACAGCAGTGCATGGTCATGGAGGTGGGCACGGTGGTTCGGATCCCTGACGCGCCAGGAGCCGCCCTCGATCGGGCCGGAGCGTATCGCATACCAGTGAGTATTCAAGGGGATACATATCAGGCATTGGTGGATTCTGGTTGTAATCAGACCTCCATCCACCAAAGCCTGGTTCAAGACGAGGCATTGGGGGGAGCACAGGGGGTAAAGGTGTTGTGTGTGCACGGGGACATTCACAGCTATCCTTTGGTGTCGGTCCACATTTTTTTCAGAGAGGAAAAATTTATAGTGAAGGCGGCGGTTAATCCTCGCCTTACCCACTCTTTAATTTTGGGGACTGATTGGCCGGGATTTCGGGATTTAATGACACACTTAGTAAAGAGTGGGTCCTGCCATTTAACAGGGGGAGGTCCCGGTGTCACTTTGGTGGGAGCAGCTGTCACAGAGCCGTCTACGTCATCTCCGCATCAGAGTGAGGAGCAGCAGGCTCCTCCTCTCTCTGTTGGGGAATCCCTCGCAGATTTCCCATTAGAGCAGTTGCGAGACGAGACTCTGCGGCATGCGTTTGACCAAGTGAGAGTAATCGATGGTCAAACGCTCCAGCCAAACGCCACCCCGTCCTTCCCCTACTTCGTGATTATGAAGGATAGGTTATACCGAGTGACGCAGGACACTCAAACTAAGGAGCGAGTCACACAGCTTTTAATTCCAAAGAGCCGCCGGGAATTGGTATTCCAGGCAGCTCACTTTAATCCCATGGCTGAACACCTAGGGCAGGATAAGACACTAGCCTGAATAATGCCCCAATTCTATTGGCCGGGGATTCGCGGCGATGTCCGTAGGTGGTGTATGGCGTGCCGCGAATGCCAGTTAGTAAATCCAGCGGCCATTCCAAAAGCACCTTTGCGCCCTCTACCATTAATCGAGACCCCGTTTGAAAGAGTTGGGATGGATCTCGTTGGGCCATTAGATCGGTCAGCACGAGGGTACCGCTTTATATTAGTTCTGGTGGACTATGCAACATGATACCCAGAAGCAGTGCCTCTGCGCAACATCTCAGCATGCAGTATTGTGGAGGTGCTCTTCCGCGTTATCTCCCGAGTTGGAATCCCGAAAGAGATTCTGACTGATCAAGGCACTACGTTTATGTCATGGATACTGTGCGAACTGTATGGGTTATTGGGGATTAAGCCGATCCGCACCAGCGTGTATCACCCACAAACGGACGGTTTAGTGGAACGGTTCAATTGCACCCTCAAGAATATAATTTAAAAATTCGTAAGTGAGGACGCACATAATTGGGATCAGTGGCTCGAGCCCTTGTTGTTTTCAGTGCGAGAGGTTCCCCAAGCCTCCACGGGGTTCTCCCCATTCGAATTATTATATGGGTGCAAGCCGCGCGGCATTCTGGATGTGCTGCGTGAAAATTGGGAGGAGGGACCTTCACAAAGCAAAAACGAAATTCAATACGTTATGGACCTGTGCACAAAACTCCACACGCTCACCCACCTAACCCAGGAGAATTTGCGGCAGGCCCAAGAACGGCAAACCCGCCTGTACAACAAGGGTACGCGCCTTAGAGAGTTCGCACCGGGAGATAAAGTACTCGTACTGTTGCCCACATCGAGCTCCAAATTGGTCCCCAAGTGGCAAGGACCCTTTGAGGTCACACGGCGAGTCGGGGACATCGACTACGAGGTGAGGGGAAGAGACAGGGGTGGGGCGCTACAGATTTACCACCTCAATCTGCTTAAACTCTGGAATGAGGAGGTCCCCGTGGCATTGGTGTCGGTGGTTCCGGAGAAGGCGGAGCTGGGGCTGGAGGTCCAAAAAGGGGCATTGGCATCATGTATCCCTCCAGTCCCCTGTGGAGACCACCTCTCCCCGACCCAACTCGCGGAGGTCGCCCAGTTGCAGACCGAGTTTTTGGATGTGTTCTCGCCCCTGCCTGGTTGCACTAACCTCATAGAGCACCACATAGAGACGCCCCCGGGTGTGGTAGTGCGTAGCCGCCCTTACAGGCTACCCGAACACAAAAAAAAGGTGGTTCGGGAAGAACTCGAGGCCATGCTCGAAATGGGCATCGTCAAGGAGTCCCACAGTGGCTGGAGCAGCCCGATGGTCTTGGTACCCAAGGCCGACGGGTCGGTCCGGTTCTGTGTGGACTATAGAAAAGTCAACGCAGTGTCTAAATTTGACGCGTACCCAATGCCTCGAATTGATGAGTTGCTCAATCGACTAGGCATGGCTCGCTTTTATTCGACACTGGATTTGACAAAGGGATACTGGCAGATCCCCTTGACTCCACTATCCTGAGAAAAAACGGCCTTTTCCACACCGTTCAGATTACACCAATTCGTCATACTTCCGTTCGGGCTGTTTGGGGCGCCCGCTACGTTTCAGCGGCTGATGGACCGGGTCCTCCACCCCCACGCCACCTATGTGGCCGCCTACCTTGATGACATCATCATCTATAGTAATGACTGGCTGAGGCATCTCAAACATCTGAGGGCCGTCCTTAGGTCGCTGAGGCGAGCGGGTCTCACAGCCAACCCGAAGAAGTGTGCGATTGGGCGGGTGGAAGTACGGTATCTGGGCTTCCACTTGGGCAACGGGCAGGTGCGTCCCCAAATTAACAAGACCGCAGCAATTGCGGCCTGTCCAAGACCCAAGACCAAAAAGAGGGTGAGACAGTTCCTGGGGCTGGCTGGCTATTATCGGAGGTTTATACCTAATTATTTGGACGTCACCAGCCCGCTGACTGATCTCACTAAAAAGGGGGCACCAGATCCGGTCCAGTGGACGGAGCAATGCCAGCGGGCTTTTTCTGAGGTAAAAGCCGCACTGTGTGGGGAGCCACTTTTACACTCCCCTGACTTTTCTCTCCCCTTTATATTACAGACCGACGCGTCGGACAGAGGGCTGGGGGCGGTTTTGTCCCAGGAGGTGGAGGGGGAGGACCGCCCAGTCATATACATCAGCAGGAAGCTGTCGGTGCGTGAGGGGCGCTACAGCACCATAGAGAAAGAGTGCCTGGCAATCAAGTGGGCGGTCCTCGCCCTCCGTTACTATCTGCTGGGGTGCCCTTTCACCCTCTGTTCGGACCACGCGCCCCTCCAGTGGCTCCACTGCATGAAGGATGCCAACGCGTGGATCACCCATTGGTATCTGGCACTCCAACCCTTTAATTTCAAGGTGGTTCACAGGCCGGGGGCGCAGATGGTCGTGGCGGACTTCCTCTCCCATCAAGGGGGGGGAGTCGGCTGCATGCCAGACGGCCGCCCGGCCTGAGTCGGGCGGTGGTGGTATGTGGCAGCGGGGGCATGGCCAAGCGCCGGTCTGTGACAGGAGGGCGGAGTCAGGGAAGGTAAGTGGCAGAATCACTACACCTGTTGTCAATTAACCTGTGTTTGTGTGTGTCTTCCCAGTGACCGTGCCCTATTTAAAGAGGGAGAGCAGAGAGCTGATCCCGGAACCAGACGCCGGTTGTGTGTTGGTGTGTGTCTGGGTTCTAATTTGTTCACTGGAAAGTGTGGCAATAAAAAATCGTAGTTTCAAACCTGATCTCTGTCCTGCCGTCCTCTGTGCTCCACCCCTTCGTGAGAACTGTTACAACATCTTCTTGCTTTATTCATTCAGTTGTGGGGAATGGTTAGTAAGGTTGATTCTGACCTAGGCTATGTTGAGGTCACATATCTACTTTTTAAGTTCATGCTATAGTGCATACAATTTTAGAGATATAGCCTACATGTGCATATGCATTCTTCTTGATGTTCTCACAAACAGGTGAAATAAATCAGTTTAAATTTGGCCTATGGAAATAGCCTGGCCTATTCTCAGCCATTACAAAATCTGTTGTCTGACCATAATTTAACTGATCTGTATACCACTATGCTACTAGATAACAAAATGCCTTGTTTGTTTTATTTCATGTGAGATGTTGATAAATGTGAGCTTCAACAAAATGATAAGAGCACCTCTCTGAGTGTCACGTTTACGTAAAAAAAAAGGTGTGCATGCACGAGCATGATCGCGCGCAAAAGTGTCCCAGTTTCAGACTAGGGAAATCTGGTCACCCTAAGCTAAACTCAAATGACCAAGCAAGCTAGCATAACCTAGTTTGTTGATTTGACTGCTTATAAATGTAATCCTGTGGCTATGAAATACTCAAGAAATAAATCAACACATTACTAAGACATACCATTTTGTGCACTCAGGCGCTATGGGCAGTATGCTAGCTAGATGACTAAAAACATTTTAAGCAGTAATTTTGACTTTTTTTGCTTATGTTATTTTGGTGTTAAAAAAAAATCAGTACAATGTAAATTCAACCCAAAATGGCATAACAGGATAACTGGTTTAAATAAGATGGTAATTACCTTGTTAAGTAAACTGCAGGAGCAGGATCAATTACAGTGTGCAGTGTGTGTGTAGGCCAAGAGGAAAACAACAGGTGGTGCTCTGTCCAGTTAGTTGCTGTTAGTCTAGGACCTGGCTTAGGCATGTATGCACATAATTTAGGAGAGGATAACTCAACTGTTATAGACTAATTTGACCCCAAGGAATAACTTGGGATGTGTGACAAAATCACTATCCGGGGCGAACAGCCTGAAAATTACCAATCCAAGATGACTGTCAGTATTGCGGTATTATTATTGTGTTACTCTTCATGTTTCTAACCCTGGTTTATGTGACACATAAACAGTAATAATGTGATGTTAAAAGTTGTATTGTTGGCTGCTAAACATTTAGGCTCTCAAGATATTGCTACCTACTAAAGTAATAAGTTTTGTTTTGTATTTTTCACTTTAAGTTAACATTCCATTGATCATAATAGTATGATTGAAAATACAATTTCTTTATCTCATCTCATTATCTCTAGCCGCTTTATCCTATTCTACAGGGTCGCAGGCAAGCTAGAGCCTATCCCAGCTGACTACGGGCGAAAGACAGGGTACACCCTGTACAAGTCACCAGGTCATCACAGGGCCAATTTCCTTATATTAATCAAATGCTTGCTTTCTTATACTCTCCTAAATTATGTGCATATGTCTCCCAATTCCATGATTTCATGTTTGAGGTAGGGTTATTCTGTTTTTCTCATGTTTTCTGTGAAACTGCAATTTTGGCCAATCTTTGGTGTGGTGTTTTTTTTTTTTTTAACTTGGCCTTGACCACAGCTTGTTCCCTTTTCCTTCAATCATGAAAATTATGTCACTAATGGAGTCCCCATACCCCAAAACCCATAAAATGAGGTATTGCACATACTTCTGTGGTGAGTGGTTCAAATGTATATTTTCAATATGGCTACCGGCAGCCATCTTGGATTGGTAATTTTTGGCCTGTTTGCCCCGGATAGTGATTTTGGCATACATCCCAAGTTGTTTCTTGGGTTCAAATTAGCCTATAACAGTTGAGTTATCCTCTCTTAAATTATGTGCATACATAACTAACCCAGGTCCTCTACTATGTAGAGTCTGGTGAAAATCTTCTTCTTCAAATCTTCTTTGACTTTCTTTCTTGAATAAAATCGCTGATCTAAATATCTTGCACTTAGATTTTAATTTCTTTACATTGACTATTTGCTCAATGAGATGGTGGGGCCTGATGCAACATGACTTTACTCAGATGAATTATGGGCTGGCTCAAGACTTACTGAAAAAATACTGTAGTATACCATAAGATTGTACAGCAGCTTGCTGTTAATATTTTGTTCCTCAAAGGCATCAGCATTTGCAGTATACAACTGTATTTACGAAGAACAGTGAATTACTGTACAAAATTTCCTCTATTTTTAACAGTACAACCCCGATTCCAAAAAAGTTGGGACAAAGTACAAATTATAAATAAAAATGGAATGCAATAATTTACAAATCTGAAAAAAATGATATTGTATTCACAATAGAACATAGACAACATATCAAAATGTCGAAAGTGAGACATTTTGAAATTTCATGCCAAATATTGGCTTATTTGAAATTTCATGACAGCAACACATATCAAAAAAGTTGGGACAGAGGAAATAAGAGGCTGGAAAAGTTAAAGGTACAAAAAAGGAACAGCTGGAGGACCAAATTGCAACTCATTAGGTCAATTGGCAATAGGTCATTAACATGACTGGGTATAAAAAGAGCATCTTGGAGTGGCAGCGGCTCTCAGAAGTAAAGATGGGAAGAGGATCACCAATCCCCCTAATTCTGCGCCGACAAATAGCGGAACAATATCAGAAAGGAGTTCGACAGTGTAAAATTGCAAAGAGTTTGAACATATCATCTTCTACAGTGCATAATATCATCAAAAGATTCAGAGAATCTGGAAGAATCTCTGTGCGTAAGGGTCATGGCCAGAAAACCATACTGGGTGCCCATGATCTTTGGGCCCTTTGACGACACTGCATCACATACAGGCATGCTTCTGTATTGGAAATCACAAAATGGGCTCAGGAATATTTCCAGAGAACATTATCTGTGAACACAATTCACCGTGCCATCCGCCGTTGCCAGCTAAAACTCGATAGTTCAAAGAAGAAGCCATATCTAAACATGATCCAGAAGCGCAGACGTCTTCTCTGGGCCATGGCTCATTTAAAATGGACTGTGGCAAAATGGAAAACTGTTCTGTGGTCAGACGAATCAAAATTTGAAGTTCTTTATGGAAATCAAGCATGCTGTGTCATTCGGACTAAAGAGGAGAAGGACGACCCAAGTTGTTATCACCGCTCATTTCAGAAGCCTGCATCTCTGATGGTATGGGGCAGCTTACACATCTGGAAAGACACCATCAATGCTGAAAGGTATATCCAGGTTCTAGAGCAACATATGCTCCCATCCAGATGACATCTCTTTCAGGGAAGACCTTGCATTTTCCAACATGATAATGCCAAACCACATACTGCATCAATTACAGCATCATGGCTGCGTAGAAGAAGGGTCTGGGTACTGAAATGGCCAGCCTGCAGTCCAGATCTTTCACTCATAGAAAACATTTGGCGCATCATAAAACGGAAGATACGACAAAAAAGACCTAAGACAGTTGAACAACTAGAATCCTACATTAGACAAGAATGGGTTAACATTCCTATCCCTAAACTTGAGCAACTTGTCTCCTCAGTCCTCAGACATTTACAGACTGTTGTAAAGAGAAAAGGGGATGTCTCACAGTGGTAAACATGGCCTTGTCCCAACTTTTTTGAGATGTGTTGTTGTCATGAAATTTAAAATCACCTAATTTTTCTCTTTAAATGATACATTTTCTCAGTTTAAACATTTGATATGTCATCTATGTTCTATTCTGAATAAAATGTCAAGTCAAGTTTATTTGTATAGCGCTTTTAACAATAAACATTGTCGCAAAGCAGCTTTACAGAATTTGAACAACTTAGAACATGAGCTAATTTTGTCTCTAATCTATCCCCAATGAGCAAGCCTGTGGCGACGGTGGCAAGGAAAAACTCCCTCAGACATGAGGAAGAAACCTCGAGAGGAACCAGACTCTAAAGTGAACCCATCCTCATTTGGGCAACAACAGACATCATGACTATAACATTAACAGTTTTAACATGACAGTTTCGTTGATGTTGTAACTCTTCATTGATGGAAACTTGAGTGCAAAACTGTTCATGACAACTGCAGTCCTAAAGTTAGCAAGTCAACTGTAGTCCTCAGCCATAAAAGCATTACTGTAAGAGTCCAGAGCATCCTCCAGGTGTAACCCTCAACTGTCCTCATGGGGCCGTCCTCCACAGGAGCGATGCGATAAAACTCCGACCAGACACAGGGCACCAGGATGGATCAAGCAGGTCCGAGGGGCAGAAGAGGCCAGCATCTCAATCCCAGGACCAACATGTAACTCAGATTGGGGGGGGGGAAGGGAGGGAGAGAGAGAAAACACAGGTTGTTAGGTATGCCCTAAAAATGACACAAGTATTAAATCTGTGTGGTAGGCTTGCAGAGACGAGAGTCTTGACATCAGGCATAATACACAACGATAGCATGTTAATATTGTTAAAAAATATCATGACCTGCTCTGGCTGGATGCTTGATTGGGTGATGGGAGCACACTCCTCAGCAATGATGAGATGCAGATGGGACCCTTAGGGCTGGCCAAGACAATTCAGTTACATTTCACCGGGTCTGGGACATGCGACAGAATGTCTGATGGCCGATTCACTGCAGGCTACGATAGCCAGTCGAGGTCTCCACCCTCTCCACCAAAAGATTTCCTGTTGACTCCATGTAACTCAGAGGGACAGATTTTTTTTGGGGGGGAGAGGGAAAGAAAACACGGGTTGTTACAGTAGGTCTGCCCAATGTCACCTGAAGAAGTAGGAACAGTATACATATTGCACTGAGTACAAGCAGGGACTCCGGCAACTAACTATGACAGCATAACTAAAAGGGGAGAGTCAGAAGGTAACACAGGCCAGGAGCCCCGGGACATAAAGCAGCCAGCCACTACACCATCAACAAACTCGAGTGAGCAAGCGAGTGGGGACTGACAGCATCCATACATCCCAGTTTACCAAAACACTCTATGCCTGAGGACCCTCTAGATCTACACCTTTACCTCATAAACACCATTAACAAAAGGCTTGACTAAACAGATATGTTTTCAGCCTAGACTTAAATGCTGAGACTGTGTCTGATTCCCGAACATTACTTAGAAGGCTGTTCCATAACTGTGGAGCTTTGTAAGAAAAGGCTCTGCCCCCTGATGTAGCCTTCACTATATGAGGTACCAGCAGATAGCCTGCCCCTTTTGATCTAAGTAGGCGTGGCGGGTCATAGAGGAGAAGAATTTCACTCAAGTACTGTGGTGCGAGACCATTTAGTGCTTTAAAGGTCAATAGTAGTATTTTATAATCAATACAAAATTTGATTGGGAGCCAATGCAGTGTGGATAAGACAGGCGTGATGTGGTCATATTTTCTAGTTCTAGTAAGGACTCTTGCTGCTGTATTTTGAACTAACTGGAGCTTGTTTATGCACTTATTGGAACATCCAGACAGTAAGGCATTACAATAATCCAACCTGGAGGTAACGAAATCATGGACTAGTTTTGACGCGTCATGTAATGATATTAAATTTCTTATCTTAGCAATATTTCTGAGATGAAAGAAAGCTATCTGGGTGATGTTATCAATGTGAGTTTCGAATGAAAGGACTGGGGTCAATAATCACTCCAAGGTCTTTTACTGCTGCATGTGAAGAAACAGAAAGGCCATCCAGAGTCACTGTGTAATCAGAAAACTTACTTCTAGCTGTATGTGGTCCTAGTACAAGTACTTCAGTCTTGTCAGAGTTAAGCAGAAGGAAATTAATAAGCATCCAGTGTCTAATGTCCTTAACACATTCCTCAATTCTATAAAGCTGGTGTCTCTCATCAGGTTTTGCAGAGACATACAACTGTGTGTCATCAGCATAACAGTGGACATACAATGTTTACAAATAATACCACCCAGAGGTAACATATATATAGAAAAAAGCAGTGGACCCAAGACAGAACCTTGTGGAACACAAAACTTTACCTCAGTACATCTAGAAATATCACCATTTATGGTATATCAACATACTGATAACGATCAGTTAAATAAGACCTGAGCCAGGAGAGGGCCATTCCTTTAACTCCCACAACATTTTCTAATCTATCCAGAAGAATGTAATGATCAATGGTATCAAATGCTGCACTAAGGTCAAGCAACACAAGTAGTGAGACACAGCCCTGATCAGACACCAACAGTAGGTCGTTTACTACTTTAACCAGTGCTGTCTCTATGCTATGATGAGGTCTAAATTTTGACTGATACATTTCATGGATGTTATTCCTATGTAAATATGAGCATAACTGTTGTGCCACAGCTTTTTCAAGGATCTTGGAGATAAAGGGGAGGTTTGATATTGGCCAATAATTGGACAGCTGACAGGGATCAAGGTCAGTTTTTTTAATCAGGGGTTTGATCACTGCTAGTTTAAAGGATTTGGGTACATAGCCAATTGTAAGAGAAGAATTTATTATTTTTAGAAGCGGTTCAATTACTTCAGGTCTTATCTGTTTGAATAGACGTGTAGGTAAGGGATCTAGTACGCAAGTTGAGGCTTTTGATGCCGAGATTAATGAACGTAATTCAGTTTCTTTAAGGGGAGTAAAACATTCTAACTGATGATCTGATATAGTTATATAGTTAACTACAAGGTCACTTTCATTGTCTGACCTTAAATTAGTAGTTTGAATTTTTTGTCAGATATTCTCAATTTTGTCATTAAAAAAATTCATGAAGAATATGGAATTTTGAAACTTCCACATCATTGCATTCCGTTTTTATTTACAATTTGTACTTTGTCCCAACTTTTTTGGAATCGGGGTTGTATTTCATCTCATCTCATTATCTCTAGCCGCTTTATCCTGTTCTACAGGGTCGCAGGCAAGCTGGAGCCTATCCCAGCTGACTACGGGCGAAAGGCGGGGTACACCCTGGACAAGTCGCCAGATCATCACAGGGCTGACACATAGACACAGACAACCATTCACACTCACATTCACACCTATGGTCAATTTAGAGTCACCAGTTAACCTAACCTGCATGTCTTTGGACTGTGGGGGAAACCGGAGCACCCGGAGGAAACCCACGCGGACACAGGGAGCTTAACAGTATTTTTACAGTATATTTATCTACATGATTTGTATGAGTTAAAGTATTCTTTTCTGAGGTTCTTTAAATCAGTATTTAATAAATTGATTTCATCTTTTAAAGCTTTAATAAACTAAATTTGCTGATTTTTTTTACTTCCAAAACAAATATAAACATAAAAAAAGATACAAAAGACACATGTACGAACCAAATTTAAAATCCAATATTTCAACTAATGTGTCTTAAATGTCCAAATTAATTGTCAGCAAATATGCTTCCTAACTATAGTTAAAAGATGGTCTATAATTTTCTGCTGAATCCAGACCTTGATGCAGGTAATCCAGTCTCCTCAGAGGGCCTATCAGCCTTGTGCTTTCAGACACTCTATGGCTATATTTGGTGTGGCTTTGTCTGTGAGGATCAATCAGTGCTGTCTCATAAATCTGGCACAGTATAAGAGAGGTGGAAAATGTCAACACTAATGCCATAGGCAGTGTGTTAGGAGGAGAGCAGCTGCACCTGAAATATTTCTGAGCCTCAACTGTTTGATTTATGCCCATCCAGCACAGAGACTATTTGTAATAGCTGCCAACATCGGCTCAGAAACCACCAAATGTCACTTGATAAGAGACAACTGTTGTAGTGGGTAGATATAAGGGGTTGGGGGGATGGGGATGGATTTTATACTAATGGTTAACTATATGCAATGACGTAGTAAATTATTTGTAGTCTTTTAGTGTGGTATGTAATAAAATCTCTTACAGTTAACAGATAAAGCAACAATAAACATAATAGAATTAATTGCATGTTTTGGAATAACATGACTGATGATTATTTGGTTTTTAGCATTTAAAATAATCACATATCTGCAAATTATAAGCAAACATATGAATTTTAAACACTTCAACACATCTTAAAAGTAAAATATGTACTTTTTAGTAAACATGTAGTGCTTTAACATTAGAATAATCTACTGACATCATCAAAATCTGGCATACACAACAATTCTTATTTTTTATGATGTTATTTTTCACTGATCTACATTGCAGCATGACGCAAAACTGGTGTGGTATACACTCGCCTTCCATTTTATTAGGAACACCGATAGATTCATGCAGTTATATTATGTGGCAGCAGCTCAATTAAGAAAAAAAATCATGCAGATACAGGTCAAGACATTCAGTTAATGTTCACATCAAGAATTTCTAGAGTTTAGACAGGATGATGTGAAAGATTGTTAGGTTTTATTATTATGTAGGTTTATATGTAGGTTTATATAAGTATTATTCTTGACCAAGAAGGCAGCAACTTATATTTGTGACAAAATTAAGGATTAATTTCTGTCAGTTAAAATGACCTTATGTCTCGGCTGGACATTGTTTGGGAACATTTTGTTTATTTTGATATGAAATGTGTATTTTTGATCAGAGATGTGTCTGAATGGCGCCAAGGTCAGATCCACCCACACACACCCGCAGCTGCATAGCGCAAAGTGTATTTGGGATTAAAAGTTAAATTTAAAGCCATGATTCATGTTAGTTTTATAGTTTATAGTTTTGTATTAGCCTTATTGCTGGACAAAGTGTTAAGACTTTATATGGGAGAGCTTTTTAAGATCCTTTATTATTTTGGACTATTGCATATACTATGGCAGTGATTTAGATTTAATTGTTAGATCTAAGATGCATTCAATGATTTAAGTTAGTTTTATAATTACAGAATATAATTTAGGATTGTTATGACTTTATGATTCTAATCCTGAATCCTGTTTGACCTTCCTCATTTCTTTGGTTTGCCAGACATATTCTTATTTTTCTTATGTTTCGTATGACTTTCTTTGTTTAAGTTTATTCTTATTTTTGTTTACTTTCTTTTAACATATCTTTGTTTAAAATTGTTAAAGACATATTATTATTTGTTATTTTGCTTATGATTGTCTTAGGCCCCGGTCACACCGCCTGAACTTTGCTGGAGCGTTTCTTGAACGGTAGGGAGGGGATGGCCGAATTTCGACAACGCTCGTCACCGCACACAAAATGGGAAAAAAATCGAAAACACGGGCATTGGCTTAGCGGTGCACCGTTGAAGCCGGCGTTGCTTTAGTGGTAGCGAGCGGTAGCGAGCGTTGGTTTAGCGATGACGCGAGCGTTGGTATAGCGGCGTTCTGTGCATGCGGGCTTTGGCTCGGCGGGGGTATAAAGTTGATTTAGCACCAATCATAGCAAGTCTCTCAGCATCCATGGTGATACAGTTTTACTGTAACTTTGAGCAAATTCGATATAGATGAGGTCTGAACTCAACGGCAGCTCGATTCCAAATGAGCTCCTGGTCCATTTCTCCCCATATTTATAGCCAAATTCTGGTCCCGCTCCGACACCTCTATACCAACGCCAAACCAAAGTTCATCGCCGCCATGGATAGCTGCTTCAACGCCCGACACCGTTCCAGCAACCCCGTGTCCGCTCGTAAAACGCTTACAACCGCTCCACCGAAGTTTGTGCAACGTTTAATCGCCGCCCGGGCAACGCTGGCGAAGCAGCGGTGGTCCAGTGTTCAAGATTTCTGCGTTGGCCTAGCGGACCCAAACGTCCACGAACTTGCGTCTAGCGGTGCCAAACTTTGACTGGGCGTTGGTGGAGCGGGGGTGAACTTTGCTGGGGCGGAAAATTGCCCCCTCCTCACCACTCGCAATATTTTGTGCAGCTCAAAACTTTCGGAGCGGTAGGAGGGCCCCTCAAGAAACATCAGCGGTGGCCGAGCGTATACGGCGTTGCTTTAACGGGGGCCAACTTTTGTTAAACGGTGGTGAACGGTTACGAGCGGTGATGAATTTTTTTCACCGCTCCAGGAACGCTCCAGCAAAGTTCGGGCGGTGTGACCGGGGCCTTACTACATATTGATGAAATCAAGATGTAATTTGCTGACTTAGCACACATTCATGTGTTAAGAATTTATGATCTTTTCATCCTTTAGCTTTTAGATGCTGTAAACTATTTCTGTTTAACTTGGCATTAATTTCTGACTTCGTAGACTAGACATATTATCTGTGTTTAAAAATTCCATCACCATCTTAAGTACATATTGCCCTATGTTATATCTGACCTGAAGGGGTGTACGTGAGCAATGACCTTTAAAATCTGTTTGTACCTTGCTATCATGTCATATCATCAGAAATATGTCATTATGCTATGATTTACACACACACACACATACATCTGAACATTCTATCAGAACAGTGATGTAATTAAGATGTGACCTGCACACACACACACACACACACACACACCAAAATGATGTCACTCACTCACACCCCCCCATAGACACACACATACACACATTCATGCACACACACACATAGATATCAAACAGTGATGTCATTTACACACAGATAACACTCGTATATAATAACCCTCTGTATTCTTGTCCAATTGGGGGAACTTAAAAAGATGTAATAAAGATGTGAACTACATTGGGGTTCCTGTCTTTCTTTGCGACTAACCCCCCCAGAGCTCTGGGTGGTACGAGGACGGGGGTCCCGAGAAGTAAGTTGACCGTTTCCGACTGGGTGAACCCCAACAAAAACAAACAAATAAACAAAAAACATGAATGACAGTTCTGTGGGTGGAAATGCCTTGTTGATAAGATAGGCCAGGGAAAATGGTAAGATTGGTTCAAGCTGCTAGGAAAATATCTCATCTCATCATCTCTAGCCGCTTTATCCTGTTCTACAGGGTCGCAGGCAAGCTGGAGCCTATCCCAGCTGCCTACGGGCGAAAGGCGGGGTACTCCCTGGACAAGTCGCCAGATCATCACAGGGCTGACACATAGACACAGACAACCATTCATACCTACGGTCAATTTAGAGTTACCAGTTAACCTAACCTGCATGTCTTTGGACTGTGGGGGAAACCGGAGCACCCAGAGGAAACCCACGCAGACAACATGCAAACTCTGCACAGAAAGGCCCTCGCCGGTCACGGGGCTCGAACCCGGACCTTCTTGCTGTGAGGCGACAGTGCTAACCACTACACCACCATGCCGCCCCCAGGAAAATATCGTAACTCAAATAATCACTCTTTACAACTGTGGTGAGCAGAAAAGCATGTCAGCATGAACAAAACATCGAACAATGAGGTAAAGGGACTACAACAGCAGAAGACCCCATCAGGTTCCACTCCTGTCAGTCAGAAACAAGAATCTGAGGCTGTCATAGGTGTATGCTCACCCAAACAGGACAGTTGATGGGGGATTCACCTGGTCTTTTTCCAGTCTTCAACACCTCAATGTTTCATGTGTTGTCCATTCTGAGATGATTTTTGTTTTTTTTTTCACCATTCTCTGTAAAATGTAGACAGTGTAATGTGTGAAATTCCCAGGAGATCAGCCATTTATGAAATACTCAAGCCAGCCCATCTGGTACCAACAACCCATACTGATGTTTGATGTAAACATTAACTGACACTCTTGACCTATATATGCATGGTTTTATGCATTGCACTGCTGACACATCATATGAATCTGATGAATATGAATATGGCTGATCACATGAATATGAATGTACACTACATAAATGTGCAGGTGTACAGGTGTTACTAATAATATGTATGGTGAGTTATGCATTGAATTTGTACAAACAAGAACATTGAAATGAATGTCAGTCCTCAAAAAACAGATAATAAGAACACATTCTGAAAGAACATGTTCAAAACAGATACAAATATACAATGTAGAAAGTGCACTAGGCATCTGATAGAGACTAGGATTGTAAAACAAAGGACTAGGCACATTATGCAACAAAAAAGTTTGTGAAACAAGCAGGATGTTTGTACTTTCACTGGGTGTGGGCAAGTGGTCAGATATACAGCTTGCAAGACAAAGATCGACCACGCACATGAAGTGAACATGAGCCATTGCATGATGAATTTACAAGGTTCATTCATTCATCCTCAATAACTGCCTGGTCGGAGTTGCTGTGGTTTAAGTTAAGCTGCTAGGTTGCTTATATTTTGGGAAATAGAACTGTAGTAAATTTGACAGAAAGGGCAGGCAAAAACAGCTCCCTGACCTATCCCCTACTTGATTAAGTATAGCTATTATTGCTTGTCAGCTAATGTTTCTTGCATATTGCTTTTCTCAATTAAAAAAAAAACAAACCTGTATCAACTCCATATACATGCCAGTGGTTTCAGAATGGGATGTTCGATTAGCACATAAGGGTGTCATGGTCTTTTAATGTAACTGTCCCACAGTGAAACAAGAAACCACTTTTATGAATTATTATTTCCAAGGAAATCATCTCTGTAGGTGATGCAGACTTCGAGTATGTATCCATGTGCCATAGCACTTCAAGATCAACTTTGGTGAATTTGACATGCAAATAACAAATAGCATGTCAAATAGGAAAATGGATTTGGATGCATTTAGGCAGCCTGATATAAAGCAGCAGATCTAAAAAGAAAGACACTTTTATCATATAGAAGCTCTTTAGGATAATACGTTTCATCATAGAATTTTGGCAGATTATGAATTGTTAAGAATGTTTTGAGAGGTCTGAGTAGATATGTGTGAATATACGTACTTGCAGCATTGTGCTTTTGTGTTTTACAATTCGATAACTACATAGCTAGCTATCTTTCTTGCAAGCAACTCTGCATCAGTAAATAGCCTCAAACATCCAGTTTACAAAATGTAATACTAAATTATGTTCTTAATGTCTGTAGTCATTGTGATTTGTCCTTTATTTGGTCAAACATTACATGTATGGGTGACACCTGTGAGGTCATGAGATTGATATGCTACTTAATTCTGAAGGTGTGAATTAGCATCATGAATATACAGATCCATTGACCTATAGTCTTCACTTTATCTGCTTGTTTGCTGTCTGGCCTTTTGGATGCAAAAGTTCTTCTCTGATTTTGCTTCTGGATCTGAAATCCACCATGTGTGATAACCAGAATGTGATAACTTTTGAGTTTTTTTTTTTTTTGATGGCATGCCATGAGGTGACAGCATGTTTCTGTTTGCTCTGTTCTTCCTCTTCAGTGTTTTTGTCCTGGTTCATCTTAGAGCATGTTGCTGTGTTGACTAAGGAGCTGTTTGGGTAACCACAAGCTTTTAGGATTTTCTCAGATGTTTGCACTCCTTGATTTAAAAAAAAAATGCCTTGTGAATATTTTGTCAAGTAAATAAGAACCCAAGGTTTTCATAAGTGAGTCTGGGCAAAACCAACATAGAGGAATTATTCCTCCTCTGTTCATTTGAACAAGAATGCAGGTCAGAGCTGAATGGCACCATTTAGTTCTCCAAGCTAATGTCCATGCATGCTCTGATTAGCTAAATGAATGTGGGGGATTATTTTAATATGTCCTGGAGGAGCTGAGGCAGAGAGGCCTAACATTCACACTGATGTTCATTGGTAGGAATTATCCCTGACAAGTAAGCGGCGACTGAGAGTTTCAGTGGCCTACGGCATTCTTCCCACCACCAGTTTCATAATTTGGTTGTGACTTTTATCAGTTTAATTGAATAAGCACATACTGTAAGGCAGTTTAACCCCATGCAGGGACTAATTAAATCAGCACTTTGATTGAGAACACATTAACCAGGCCCGAATCTACCTTGCAATGTTTTTGTCATTGCTGTAATATTACAAAATGGCCCATAAGGGGTTGCTACTGCCAACATTGTAAATGTATTTCCATTTTAACTTGTGATTTTCTGACTCTTTCTTCAGAGCTTTAACAATAATATGACTCTAAGAGGTTGGGTTTTTTTTATATATGTTTTTGTTCAGATATGATGCTTTGTTAATAATGATAAGGTTTGTACAAATTTCAAATGTATTTCAAAACAGGTTACATCCACACGACAACGGCAACGAGATTTTAATTTAAAAAAATATCGCGTCCACATGGGCAACGGATCAGTGAAATATCAGGTACATATGGCAACGCAACACTTGCTGAAAACGATGCAATACACATGCCACACCTCTTCGTGCGCTGTAAGACGGTCCCATCGGAGACACCAGAACAATAGAAGAAGTAGGACGCATGCGCATAAACCCCTTCTTCTACCCGGCGTGAAACACTCACAGGAACAAGCACACAACAACAAGAAGAAGATGGCTGCGACTACGCGAGGAAATCGTGCCGTCTGTGTGTACAAATTAGTTTTATTAGTGTGCATAGTTTTATATAACTTAATTTTCTTATTGTGTGTGAACATTTTGAAAAGCATTTTTATATAATTTATATAACTTTTTATATTGTGTGTGAACATTTTGAAAAGCGGTCTTATCCAATAAAAAAAGAAATTCAAGAAATGGTTCAGTTACTTGTTTATTTAAAAGAAAAGCTGTATACAAAAGTGAATGCAATGCAGTGGTTCATACAAAACAGCAAGAGTGCTGCTTGTTCTAGTCATGTGGTTGTGACGTCATCATAAACAAATCCGTTCTACTCATCCAGACGATTTCTTCAGATTTTTCCACTCTGGAACCCGTTCTCGTTTTGGGGCACCCAAAACGCCGGTGCCGTGTGGACACCAGGCCGAAACGATAAACAATTTTATCAGATTCACCTGAATCCATTGCGGTGTGGACAGCCTCTACCTTGCAATGTTTTTGTCATTGCTGTAATATTACAAAATGGCCCATAAGGGGTTGCTACTGCCAACATTGTAAATGTATTTCCATTTTAACTTGTGATTTTCCTACTCTTTCTTCAGAGCTTTAACAATAATATGACTCTAAGAGGTTGTTTTTTTTATATATGTTTCTGTTCAGATATGATGCTTTGTTAATAGTGATAAGGTTTGTACAAATTTCAAATGTATTTCAAAACACTATAACTATAGGGAGAAAAGGAAATCAGTACTGTTACTAAGTTGAAGGATTCTTATGATTTATATTATATTTCTCTGGCACAAAAGAAGACTATCTACTCCAGGAGTGTATTTAATGCTAGCTTGCACTAATACATAGTGCACTACCTTAAAGAGACTCAGACTCATCAAATCAATATAGGGTTCAGTGTAATTAGTCTGATTTTCTTCTTGTACTTTTCATTATTATTATTATTATTATTATTATTATTTTACACCTCTGTTACATACAGCTGTTGAAGCCTGAAACTATAGGCAGACATGGCTAGTAAGTGCAGTATGAGGAAGATTGTCAGAATTTACATCAAATAAATAAATAACAGTGCATTCTGTTTACAATAATAATTAGTATAGAACAATGTACAGTAATGGCAAAACATTGCTTAATGCTTTCAATGTGCTGTTAGAAATGCAGTGTGCTGCCTCAATAGCAATAATCATAGAAATAACTATAAAATCTCCCACGATATCAAATTTTGGAAGTAATTCCCAACATATGCTTGTGAAGCTGCATAAATGTCATTCTTTTGGAAGCAATAAGGAGGCTTGTTCTTTGCCCACCAGCACCTCTTCGATTAACTTTACTAGCATTTCTGATGCTGGCTGCTAGTAAGACTGACTTTGCATTCTGTATGCAAAGATATTCACTACTTTTGACTTATGTGAGCTCAGATTGATATTTAATGCTTAAACAACAGAAAAACACAATTTATCAAGAATTTAATAAGGATTCACCTGAGGTAGTTTTACAACATTATTACGGTGAACCACCAATCATATATTTTATAGCAACATAGAAGAAGATTAATAGGAAGAAAGTAGGGCCCAAAATTTTAATCCAGCTCTACACAAAATAAATACCCTGATGAATAAACATAGCTGGTGCTTGAGATACACGGCCTTGGCTTTTAATATGCTTTCCAAAGTTGCAGAAAAGTATAAATATGGTAAGTTCAAGTTATATGTAGACAGCATTGTGTAAAAATGTTTTTTAAAAATGAAAAGTTTCCATATATCATAAATGTCATATAATGAGCAATAAAAATTGAAAAAAAACCCCTAAAAATTAAGGAAAACAGTGCAACATTTCGGTGCCACTCGGACACCATTATCAAATGAGTATTCATAAGCTAAGTCAATGTCAAGACATATAAAAATAGATTAGCATAATGCTAAACAAAAAAGTTTGGCCTATAAGGAATCTGAATACATGTTAAGAGTTGGTCTTCTTTCTCTAATCTAGAGCATTTCATACAACATGCAGTCGAATTTACTCTGACACTTTTTTAAGACAACAAAGTTCAAAGTCTTTAGGTGCAATCCCGTGTGCCGTCCTATAGTGTTTACCGATGCTTGAAGACACGCCTTTATGCTCATGCAAGTGTCTATAGTTTCCCCACTCAGCCAATGTGCTTACGGTATGTGCTTAATTGAGAATACTCTTCAACAAGAAGGTCAAATGCCAGAATATTATCGGAGGTATGTAGATGACACTGTAGTAATTATGACTAATAAAGTGGAAGTCTCTAAATTTCTGGATGTCCTAAATCGTTACCACACCTCTTTAAAGTTTACCATGGAAGTTGAGAAAGATGACATGCTTCCTTTTCTTGGCTTACAACTTCTCAGTAAGTCCTGTCAGATCAAAACTAAAGTGGATGTCAAGCCAACAAACACCAGCCTCCTCCTACACTATGAAAGTCACATGGATGACCGCTATAAATGATCCATCCATCCAGCCATTATCTGTAACTGCATAATCGGTGCAGGGTCGTGGACAAGCTGGAGCCTGTCCCAACTGACTATGGGCAAGAGGCGGGGTACACCCTGGACAAGTTGCCAGGTCATCGCAGGGCTAGAAGTGAGGCTTATTTAAAACAATGCTGGACAGAGCCTATCAATTATCATCTTTATGGTCCTATTTTAATGATGAATATGACCGTTTATGGAAAGTGTTCCTCTGCCTGAAGTACCCACAAACCTTAACTGACAATACCATCAAAGCATTTGTCGATTCTAAACTTTGTAAACATCCTCGTACACTGGAAGTTAAAGAACCAGATAACAACATCAGAATCACCATACCATTCAAGGACCAATGTTCAGCTAACGTCATCAGAAGGCGGTTACAGGGCTTGGGTAATAAGATAAATATTAGATTTCAACCAGAATTTGTGAGCCCAAAACTAAATGATGCACTGAATTTGCAAGAAGAAAAAACACCGATTATAAATCAGCAACAGGTGATGTAAAGTTTCAAATGTGACTCTCGTGATGAGAGTTATATTGGTTACACCTGTAGACACTTGCATGAGTGTGTCGAAGAGCATAAAGGCATGTCTTCAAGCATCCATAAACACTATAGGACAGCACACAGTATTGCACCTAAAGACATTAATAAGGACTTTGCTGTCTTAAGAAAGTGTCAGAGTAAATTCAACTGCTTGTTGCACAAAATTATCTACATTAGAGAAAGAAGACCAACTCTTAACATGCAATCAGACTCCTTACACACCAAACTTTTTGTTTAGCATTATGCTAATCTATTTTTATATGTTTTGACATTGACTTAGCTTACGAACACTCGCTTGATAATGGTGTCTGAGTGGCACCAAAACATCGCTCTCTTTTCCTTAATTTTTTCATGCTTTTTGATTTTCTAAATCTTCACTTATAAATAAAAAAAATAAGAATGAAATTGAAATTTGGTGAGTACCTGTTACCATACAAGCATCTTAAGTGATATTCACGCAGCAGGCAAAAGTGACCCACATCTTTTTCTTCAAGTGTGACACAGATTTGTAACTTGCATGGCTGGAGGAAAGAAAAAAAACAAAACAAAAACAAAACAATCTGTCATTTTCAATTCCAATTTGGACCACTTTCCTATGTGTTACTGAAATCTGATATGCTTCTGATATGTGACAATGTCATCTCTGTCAGGAGGAAGGCATAGCCTAATGGTTAGAGATGCAGCTTTGGGACTAAAAGATCACTGGTTTGATTCCCTAAAACAGCAAGAATGGCTGAAGTGCCCTTGAGCAAGGCACCTGCTGCTCTGGGTGTGTTGTATGTCGCTCTGGATAAGAGTGTCTGTTAAATGCAATTAACGTCATGTCTGAAGAGGTAGCTTGGAATTCATGTGACTTTTCCATCAGTCCAACTATACATTCATCATAATTTCACATTACCAGGAAGGAAAGGAGGAGGATAACAGTGAAGGAGGTTTTCAGTGACGAAATATGTGTTGATGTTGCTGCACAAGCAAAATTAGAAGGCACATATTGCAAGCACTCCGTGTTTGAAGAGATCTCAAAAGAAATGACTGAACAGGGCTGTGGCAGTTCCTGATGTGGGTGGAGCACAGAAGCACGGCAGGCGAGTTGATGGTCACACAAAAAATCTTTATTTCACTTATTACTAGCTTTTCAGCTTGCTTGCTTTCTTCCATTCATTCATTTGTTCATTCACTCTACACACACACATACATTGTGGTCGGGAGGGAGCCCCTTTTCTCTGCTCTCCCCCTCCTTTGATGCTCTGTCCCTGTAACAAACACACACACACACACACACACACATTAATTGACAGCAGGTGGAATGACTTAGCCACTTATCTTCCCCGACCCCGCCCTCCATTCACAGACTGCTGCTTGGCCACACCCCCGCTGCCACATACCCCCACCGCCTGACTCAGGCCAGGGAGCCATCCAGCCTGAAGCTGACTCTCCCCCCTGATGGGACAGGAAGTCCGCCAGCACCATCTATGCCCCCGGCCAGTGGATCACCTCAAACTTAAATGGCTGGAGGGTGAGATACTGTACCAACGGGTGATCCGCACATTGGCATCCTTCATGCGGTGGAGCCACTGGAGGGGCTAACAGAGAGTGAAAGGGCACCCCAGCAGGTAGCATCAGAGGGCGAGGACTGCCCACTTGATGGCAAGACACTTTCTCAATTGTGCTGTACCTGCTTTCACGCATCGAGAGTTTCTGGCTGATGTACAGCACGGGGTGCTCCTCGCCCTCCACCTCCTTGGACAAAATGGCCCCCAGCCCTCTGTCCAATGCATCAGTCTGCAAAATAAAGGGGAGAGAGAAGTCAGGGAAGTGTAAAAGTGGCCCCCTACACAGTGCAGCTTTTACCTCAAAGAAGGCCTGTTGGCACTGCTCTGTCCACTGGACCGGATCTGGAGCCCCATTTTTAGTGATATCAGTTAGCAGGCTGGTGACGTCCAAATAATTAGGTATAAACCTACGATAATAGCCAGCCAGCCTCAGAAACCGTCTCACCTCCTTTTTGGTCTTGGGCCTCGGACAGGCTGCAATCGCTGCAGTCTTGTTAATTTAGGGATGCACCTGCCCATGACCCAAGTGGAACCCCAGATACCATACTTCCACCCACCCAATAGAGATCTTGCACGTGACGTCACATCCGCTTCAGATTGTAAGCAGTCGCCATTTTGTCGGTCAAACGCCATATTTCCGCCGTCTTTCCAACACTGACTTTGTTTTTTTTTTTTCGCCCAAATCTTCAAATATTACCGTGCCACAATGCCGGAGAGTTGTATGGCATATAAATGCCACAACAGGAGAGGTCAGAAATCGGGAAGAAAGCTTCATAGGCTGCCACGGGACCCTGACAGGCGTGCAAAGTGGATTGCTGCTATCAGTCGGGCCGATGCAAACAACAAGAACAAGGCATGGGAACTGACTGGAAAGAACGATCACTGGCACCTGTGCAGTGACCATTTCATCTCAGGTTCGCCATGTATTTATTTCAGTATATCCATGTGGTTATTCGCAACATAAGTTTATGACTTGCTCTAATAAAAAATTCTGGAAAGTGGGAACCTCAGAAAAGGCTTGGGGCGGGGGGGTGGATTGGGCCTTTAGTGGTGTGACAATCAATGTAGTCTCTAGATATAAAATTATTTTACACTTTTAGGGGTCACATGAATTTCTGTAAAGATAACTGTCCAGAGATTTATAAGCATGCAGTGCTTCACCACTGAACAGCGAGGGAAAGTTTATGAGGTAATTATACACGTCTGGGTATTCCACCTCTGGCAGTTCCATATCCACTGACACGGTCATGAAAACTATGTCCGGTAAGCCATAAGGGTCACTAATCCGTAGGTCGTTTATTTTAGACATCTCATCTCATCTCATCATCTCTAGCCGCTTTATCCTTCTACAGGGTCGCAGGCAAGCTGGAGCCTATCCCAGCTGACTACGGGCGAAAGGCGGGGTACACCCTGGACAAGTCGCCAGGTCATCACAGGGCTATTTTAGACATATATCTAATTATCTGTTCATTAGAAAAATGAGCCATGTAGTCCGTCGGTTGAAATTTATCCATTTTGTACATGAGTGCAGCAGTATTCAGCAGTGTTTTTTACCGACAAAATGGTGGCTGTGTACTTTCCGGTCATGTGACTGCAAGATCTCTATTGCACACTTTTTCAGGTTAGCTGTGAGGCCCGCTCGCCTCAGTGACTTTAGAACGGCCCTCAGGTGTTCCAAGTGGCATGGCCAATCATAGCTGTAGATTATTATATCGTCCAGATAGGCGGCTGCGTAGGCAGCGTGAGGGCGGAGGACTCTGTCCATAAGCCACTGGAACGTAGCGGGCACCCCAAACAACCCAAAAGGTAGCATGACAAATTGGTGTAATCCTAATGGTGTGGAAAAGGCCTTTTCTCTTGGGATAGAGGAGTCAAGGGGATCTGCCAATATCCCTTTGTTCGATCCAGTGTTGAATAAAAGTGAGCAGTGCCTAACCAATCAAGCAACTCATCAATGTGAGGCATTGGGTATGCGTCAAATTTAGACACTGCATTGACCTTTCTATAGTCCACACAGAACCGGACCAACCCATTGGTCTTGGGAACCAGGACCACTGGGCTGCTCCAGTCACTGTGGGACTCCTCGATTATGCCCATTTCGAGCATGGCCTTGAGTTTGTTCTGAACCAGCTTTTTCTTGTGTTCGGGCAAGCGGTAAGGGTGGCTACGCACTACCACCCCCGGAGGCATTTTGATGTGGTGTTCTATGAGGTGGGTACAACCAGGAAGGGGTGAGAACACGTCAGAAAATTCCTTTTGCTACCTGGCCACCTCCGTGAGTTGGGCCAGTGAGAGGTGGTCTCCACAAGGGACCAGAGCGGTCCGAGATGTTATCTTTTTCACCTCTGGCCCCAGCTCCACCTTCTCCGGGACTACTGACGCCAACACCATGGGGACCCCTTCATTCCAGCATTTTCAAAGGTTGAGGTGGTAGATTTGCAATGCCCTGCCCCTATCCATTCACCTCACCTCATAGTCGATGTCCCCAACTCGCCGTGTGACCTCGAAGGGCCCTTGCCACTTGGTGATTAATTTGGAGCTCGACGTGGGCAATAACACAAGCACTTTGTCTCCCGGCATGAACTCTCTAAGGTGTGTGCCCCGTCATACAGCCGGCTTTGACATTCTTGTGACTGCCACAAATTCTCCTGGGTTAAGTGCATGAGGGTGTGGAGTTTTGCGCACAGGTCAAGAACGTACTGAATTTCGTTTTTTGCTAGGTGAAGGTCCCTCCTCCCAATTTTCTTGTAGCACATCCAGAATGCCACATGGCTTATGCCTATATAATAATTAAAATGGGGAAAACCCCATGGAGACTTGCGGGACCTCTCATACTGCAAATAACAGGGGCTCGAGCCACTTATCCCAATTATGTGCATCTTCACTTATGAATTTCTGGATTATGTTCTTGAGTGTTTGGTTAAATCGCTCTACTAAGCCATCCATTCGTGGGTGATAGACACTGGCGGATAGACTTAATCCCCAATAACCCATACAGCTTGCGCAGTGTGCGTGACATAAACGAAGTGCCTTGTTCTGTCAGGATTTCTTTCGAAATCCTGACCCAGGAGATAAAGAGGAAGAGTGCTTCCGCAATACTGCATGCTGAGATACTGCAGAGAGGCACTGCTTCCAGATATCGCATTGCATAGTCCACCAGAACTAGAATAAAGCAATACCCTTGTGCCGACCGATCTAATGGCCCGACGAGATCCATCCCAATTCACTCAAACGGGGTCTCAATTAGAGGAAGAGGGTGCAATGGCGCTTTTGGAGTGGCCGCGGGATTTACGAATTGGCATTCACGGCATGCCGCACACTACCGAAGGACATCCCCACGAATCCCTGGCCAATAGAACCAGGCCATTATTCAGGCTAGTGTTTTATCTTGCCCTAAGTGTCCAGCCATGGGATTAAAGTGAGCTGCATGGAATACGAGTTCCCTGTGGCTTTTTGGGATTAACAATTGGGTTATTCGTTCACTAGTTTGAGTGACCTGCATCACTTGGTACAATCTATCTTTAATAATAGCAAAATAAGGGAAGGTTGGTGCCACGCTTGGCTGAAGAGTTTGACCATCGATTACTCTCACTTGGTCAAATGCATGCCGCAGAGTCTAGTCTCGCGACTGCTCTAACAGGAAATCCCCAAGGGAATCCCCGAGAGAGGGAGGAGGAGCGGGCTGCTCCTCACTCTGACGCAGTGTTGATGTAGACGGCTCTGTGATACCTTCTCCAGTCAACGCCACACTGGGATCTTACCATGACCTACTAGTGCAGGACCCACTGCATGTTAAATATTCCATCAGCTTTTTAAACCCTGGCCAATCAGTACCCAAAATCAATGAGTGGGTGAGACGAGGACTAACCGCCAACTTTATGCATTTGGCCCCGGAATAGAATATGGATGGACACTAAGGGATAATTGTGAACACCCCTGTACACACACAACACTTTCACCGCTTGTGCTCTCCCCAATGCCTCACCTTGCACCAGGCATTGGTGAATTGAGGTCTGATTATAACCGGAATCTGCCAAAGTGTGATATGTATCCCCTTGAACACTTACAGGTATGCGATACATTCTGGACCGATCAGGGATGGTTTCTGACATGTCGGGGATCCAGATCACAGCTCCCACCTCCCTTGCGGAACTCCGACTCCCCGCCGTGCCAGCACACTGGCCCAGACTTTCCCCCTGCACTGGTGTTATGGATGTCATTCACCTGAGGAGGAGACAACACAGACATGGGAGAGAGAGATTGGAGGACACCACAGGTGCGATGGGACGGTTGGGGAGGAGCCGGATGCCGCCTTCATGGCAGGGGAACGAGGTGAGGAGGGGAACGAGAGACGGGGGAAAGAGAGAGAAAGAAGAGAAGTGAGGGGAGACGCCTCATCTGCCTGGTGTCAGAGCCGCCTCCAGATGGTCCTCCGCCAGCTCGATGGCTCGTTCCAGCGACGCCAGGCAATGACACTGGAGCCATTCCACTGTTCCTTCTGGAAGTCGAGAGATGAACTGTTCCAGTGCCACCAGACTGATGAGCTCATCGGCATCGCGGTCTTCCACCCTCAGCCACTGCCAACAGGCATCCTGGAGTTACTGGCCGAATGCAAATGGTCGGTCGACCTCCTCCAATGCCAGCGTCCAGAAGTGCTGGCGATGTTGTTCCGAGGAGCGGCCGACCTGCTGCAGGATGGCTTTCCTCAGTTCAGCATACACCAGTCAGCTGTCAGGAGGGAGCTGCTGCACTGCGAGCTGCGCCTCACCAGTCAGGAGCAGGAGGAGGCGCGCCACGCGCTGCTCCAGTGGCCACCCCCATGCCTCGGCTGTTTGCTTGAAGAGGGCGAGGAACACTTCTGGATTGTCCTGTGGGCCCATCTTTGTGGGGGTGCCGGCTGCGGTGATGGTCGACACCCCTGCTGACACAAGCAGGTGCTGGAATGCCTGGCGAGCTTCCTGCTGGGCCAGCATCAAGGCTTTGAAGTGTTGCTCTTGTTCCTTTTGGAGGACGGTCAGCGCTTGATGCTGGTTCTGCTGGGCGGTAGCGAGGGCAAGGATGAGCTCTTTGAATGGGGAGGACTCCATGGGGTGGTTCCCTTCTGTGCGTCCCGGGTTTCAGCACCACTGTGGTGGTTCCTGATGTGGGTGGAGCACAGAAGCATGGCAGGCGAGTTGATGGTCACACACAAACTCTATTTCACTTATTACTAGCTTTTCAGCTTTCTTTCTTTCTTTCTTTCTTTCTTTCACTCACTCCACATACACACATGCGTTGTGGTCGGGAGGGAACCCCTTTTCTCTGCTCTCCCCCTCCTTTTATGCTCCATCCCTGTAACACACACACACACACACATTAATTGACAGCAGGTGGAATGACTTAGCCACTTACCTTCCCCGACCCTGCCCTCCATTCACAGACTGCTGCTTGGCCACGCCCCCACTGCCACAAGGGCCATCGGAGAACCTGGCTACAACAGGAAAGGAAAGTTTAAAAGCACAATTTAAAGAAACCAATGACACAAACCAAAGAAGTGGCCTTGACTGAATAACATGCCCTTTTTGCAGAGAACTTGAATGCATCATGTCACACATTGTTCCTTTGCGTATGTGGGTCAGATTAGGAGGATGATCTGTTCAAACTAATGTCAGACATAGGCCACAATGGAAACATTGTGTCAACTGCAGAAATAAATAAACAAATAAATAAATAGGAGTTGTTCAATAAATCAGATTTAGACCGCTTTTGCCTGTTGTGTGAAGGTACAGTGGTGCTTGAAAGTTTGTGAACCCTTTAGAATTTTCTACATTTCTGCATAAATATGACCTAAAACATCATCAGATTTTCACACAAGTCCTAAAAATAGATGAAGAGAACCCAGTTAAACAAATGAGACAAAAATATTATATTTGGTCATTTATTTATTGAGGAAAATGATCCAATATTACATACAGTGGTGCTTGAAAGTTTGTGAACCCTTTAGAATTTTCTATATTTCAGCATAAATATGACCTAAAACATCATCAGATTTTCACACAAGACCTAAAAGTAGATAAAGAGAACCCAGTTAAACAAATGAGACAAAAATATTATACTTGGTCATTTATTTATTGAGGAAAATGATCCAATATTACATATCTGTGAGTGGCAAAAGTATGTGAACCTTTGCTTTCAGTATCTGGTGTGACCCCCTTGTGCAGCAATAACTGGAACTAAACATTTCCGGTAACTGTTGATCAGTCCTGCACATCGGCTTGAAGGAATTTTAGCCCATTCCTCCATAAAGAACAGCTTCAACTCTGGGATGTTGGTGGGTTTCCTCACATGAACTGCTCGCTTCAGGTCCTTCCACAACATTTTGATTGGATTAAGGTCAGGACTTTGACTTGGCCATTCCAAAACATGAACTTTATTCTTCTCTAACCATTCTTTGGTGGAACGACTTGTGTGCTTAGGGTCGTTGTCTTGCTGCATGACCCACCTTCTCTTGAGATTCAGTTCATGGGCAGATGTCCTGACATTTCCCTTTAGAATTCGCTGGTATAATTCAGAATTCATTGTTCCATCAATGATGGTAAGCCGTCCTGGCCCAGATGCAGCAAAACAGGCCCAAACCATGATACTACCACCAACATGTTTCACAGATGGGATAAGGTTCTTATGCTGGAATGCAGTGTTTTCCTTTCTCCAAACATAGGGCTTCTCATTTAAACCAAAAGGTTCTATTTTGGTCCCATCCGTCCACAAAACATTTTTCCAGTAGCCGTCTGGCTTGTCCACATGATCTTTAGCAAACTGCAGACGAGCAGCAATGTTGTTTTTGGAGAGCAGTGGCTTTCTCCTTGCAACCCTGCCATGCACACCATTGTTGTTCAGTGTTCTCCTGATGGTGGACTCATGAACATTAACGTTAGCTGATGTGAGAAAGGCCTTCAGTTGCATAGAAGTTACCCTGGTTTCCTTTGTGACCTCACTGGCTATTTACATGCCTTGCTCTTGATGTGATCTTTGTTGGTCGACCACTCCTGGGGAGGGTAACAATGGTCTTGAATTTCCTCCATTTGTACACAATCTGTCTGACTGTGGATTGGTGGAGTCCAAACTCTTTAGAGATGGTTTTGTAATCTTTTCCAGCCTGATGAGCATCAACAACTCTTTTTCTGAGGTCCTCAGAGGTCCTGAGGTCCCTTTATTCATGCCATGATACACTTCCACAAACATGTGTTGTGAAGATCAGACTTTGATAGATCCCTGTTCTTTAAATAAAACAGGGTGCCCACTCACACCTGATTGTCATCCCATTGATTGAAAACACCTGACTCTAATTTCACTTTCAAATGAACTGCTAATCCTAGAGGTTCACATACTTTTGCCACTCACAGATATGTAATATTGGATCATTTTCCTCAATAAATAAATGACCAAGTATAATATTTTTGTCTCATTTGTTTAACTGGGTTCTCTTTATCTAATTTTAGGACTTGTGTGAAAATCTGATGATGTTTTAGGTCATATTTATGGAGGAATATAGAACATTCTAAAGGGTTCACAAACTTTCAAGCACCACTCTATCTGTGAGTGGCAAAAGTATGTGAACCTCAAGGATTAGCAGTTAATTTGAAGGTGAAATTAGAGTCAGGTGTTTTCAATCAATGGGATGACAATCAGGTGTGAGTGGGTACCCGGTTTTATTTAAAGAACAGAGATCTATCAAAGTCTGATCTTCACAACACGTTTGTGGAAGTGTATTATGGCACAAACAAAGGAGATTTCTGAGGACCTCAGAAAAAGTGTTGTTGATGCTCATCAGGCTGGAAAAGGTTACAAAAACATCTCTAAAGAGATTGGACTACACCAATCCACAGTCAGACAGATCGTGTACAAATGGAGGAAATTTAAGACCATTGTTACCCTCCCCAGGAGTGGTCATGAGGAAATGCACCAACATCCCAGAGTTGAAGCTGTTCTGTACAGAGGAATGGGCTAAAATTCCTCCAAGCCAGTGTGCAGGACTGATCAACAGTTACCGGAAACGTTTAGTTGAAGTTACTGCTGCACAAGAGGGTCACACCAGATACTGAAAGCAAAGGTTCACATACTTTTGCCACTCACAGATATGTAATATTGGATCATTTTCCTCAATAAATAAATGACCAAGTATAATATTTTTGTCTCATTTGTTTAACTGGGTTTTTTTTATCTACTTTTAGGACTTGTGTGAAAATCTGACATTGTTTTAGGTCATGTTTATCCAGAAATATAGAAAATTCTAAAGGGTTCACAAACTTTCAAGCACCACTGTAGACAGAGAGCTCATCACAGCTCTTTGCAGACTTTGGCAGAAAACATTGATGATGGTTTTGTTGTTGTTGTTTTTCTCATTTAAAATTCCCTTTTTTCTACTAACACACAACGAGCAAAACTTTCTGATGTTTAAGGCATAAGCAATCATTCAGCAAGAGATGCAATTGGCATGGAGATCTACCCCATGCTCACTACACTCCACTACAGTCATGGCATTCTAACACACATTAGGAGATAAGTTTGATTGGTTCAAATTTCACTGTCAGATCCTGTCATAAACACGCTGCACCAGTTCCCATTCATACTGGAATAAGTCTTTGGGACACAGGCCCAAGAAGCAGTCACTGGTTGTCTCTGCATCAGCCTCGTTATTTGAGAAGCAGATGACTGCTTGTTCAGCTTGACTGTCATATCATGTGCATTTTTTTTCTTCAGAGAAAAGCATAAATTAATTAAAACACTGGCACAAATCTTTAATTAAACTTACCATCAAACAAGAACAAGTATAGTGTGCACTTACATTACAATTTACTGATGTCAATTTTGTATCTAATTGTCATGTAAAGTTGTGTGTCTAATTGATTGATTGATTGATTTCCTAACCAGTAACTTACATTTCCATTCATGGATAATCTTCAATCTGTAGTTGGTGGTACAACGCTACCAATCAGTGCTTCGCGCATCATCAGCTATCAGATCATGTGCAACTTGATTTCATGGAATAACTGTGATATATCTCCACATTCACTGGATATGAGCAATCATATGCTCTGATTGGCTACACTACTACTAGGATCTTAGCTTATATACCGTGAGTAGAAAAAAACAAAATGGCGGAGCGTGTTGCTGAACCAACCAAGGACAAAATAAAAACTCTACTCAAAAACAAAACCCCAAAATTATAAAGTGTTTCAAAGAAACAGAAATAGGTAAAAGAATATAGGTCCCCCCCTCCCAATATCTCCTGTTCCACACTCCAGCCCAGTTGGTGTTGGTGGCAGTAATGCACCTTTAAGTTGGTTTGCAAACTGCCAAAAAAAAACAAAGGAAAAAGAAGAAGACCCAAAAAATACAAAAAAAAAGAAAAAAAATATGGAATATGTAAAAGATCATTCCATATTTTATTCAAGAAATATTATTATAGCATTTCTCACAAATTGCTAGTCATTTTGCCAGTTTTATATTCTAAGTGAAATTATTTTGTTGGACATTTTGTATAAAGTTTTTATTTATCAAATTTGCAAAAAATAAAAATTACTCTGTTTCTCAAAAGCTAGTGAATGTGGATAGAATAAAACAGTTATTCCACTGAATCTCATTGTACATGGCTTATAGCCAACTTGGCGCTCTGCATCTCATTGGCTATCAGCTCATGTACGACCCAATTTTGTGAAATAACTGTATATAAAATCTTTGTCTTGTTATCACTTTTGTATAATCTAATTTTTATTGTCTTTTATGCTTAACTTTGAAGGCAGTGATCTTAACACAGAGGGAAAACTCCTGTCCTGAGATGTATACACAATGAATGAATGAATGAATGAATGAATGAATGAATGAAACTTTCAACCTCCAAGGCATGATCCGCTCACCAGTAATTTTAATTCGTGAATGTGGATAGAATAAAACAATTATTCCACTGAATCTTGTCGTACATGGCTTATATGTATGACCCGATTTCGTGAATAATCGAAACAAATTCAAGTTAAGCACCTGCACAACCTGTGTCTAAAAAAAAAAAACCTGTCCTCTGATATATTGACTTTAAACTTTGAATAACAGCCCAGTACCCCCCCCCCCACACACACACACACTGGTTTAATTCATTCAATTCAAGCATTTTTGTTTATTTTCATTTTCAAATTTTATTTATTTATTTTTTATTATGGTTTGTTTCTTAGACCTTGTTTTCATAGAAACTGCCATCCAAAGACTGGAACTAAAATGAAGAATACAATAAAATATGGTTCCCACATGCATTCCTTGCTTTTCTTTCTCTTTGTCCTGTAACAATAACAGGTATTGAACTTTGTGAATGTAGTGATTTGGCCAAGCATGTTGCAGTCTCATGTAGCTCCACAGTGTGGGTAAGACCAAGCTTTTGTGTATTTCACAGGGACTTGATTATACAGGAACTTGTAGAGGAACAGTGGACAAGAGTATTAGGCTTGGATTGAATAACATTCAATACAATTCTGGAGGGAAATTAGAATAGTAAAGAGATGCCATTTGATTCATTTCCAGTTCCGGGTAGATACTAATGCAGTTATGGGCCATTTCCAAAAGCTTATGTCATTTTTCCTGAGTGTGTCTTTGTCAGAGCTGTCCAGCTTGTGAAGAAATGGTGATGATACTGTCATTAATCTGTCTGGACTCCAGTATTGATAAATAAAACATTTAAAAAAATCATAAGATCATGTGAGCTACCTTCCTTTTCCTTTAATTATACTTCGCAGCAACTGCATGTGTTGTGAAGAAATCAAGCGATTAAAAATATTAAAAAGTAGAGTTATAGTATCAGTGCTGCTTTTACCAATTTCCAACATAAAGCACATAGAGTGCCACTCAAAAGTTTGGACACGTTCTAATTCAGTGTGTGTGTGTGTGTGTGTGTGGGGGGGGGTTCTTTATTTTTATTAATTAAAAGACACTTCATGTCTTAAAGTAATGATGAATGTTGTTTCTCTTTACTTAGTTGAGCGGTTCTTGACATAATATGGATTACTGTAGTTGTGGAATAGGGCTATTTACTGTATTTTTATTATTTACTATTTACTATTTGATCTCAAATGCATTAAGAAGGCAAAATGTTCCACTACTTAACTTTTGACGAGACGCACTTGTTAATTGAAAAGCATTCTGGGTGACTACCTCATGAAACTGGTTAAGATAATGCCAATAGTGTGCAAAGCGTCATCAAGGTAAATGGTGGATTCTTTGAAGAATCTAAAATTAGATATTTTTAAACATTTTTTTGTTTACCAAATAAAGCCATATATCTTCCATATGCTATTTCACAGTTGTAATGTCTTCAGTACTGTTCTACAATATAGAAAATAGTCTTCTGACTGGTTCTGTACTTAGAATGATTACTTCGAATAACACTCCTCAGAATCCTTTTTAAAATATTCAATAATTGCTTCAACAGTGTCCTTCAGTCAAGAACTCAGATCTCACCATAGCACCAAAGCAGAAGCCATTACATAAATTAGGTTATCTTGTTTTTCTGAGGATTTATATTACTATGAAACATTGGCAACAAAATGCATATGGCTTTTAAATTAATTCAATAAAATAATCCATGATGAAATTAGCTCATGTCTACTGACATTTTATCAGGGGTATTATTAAAATAATTGAATCTGGTTCATGTCCTCTTGTGTATATAGAAATGGGTTTATATTACTGTATTGTATTGTTTGGATATTTTATTTCCATAATAGCTATTTGGTATTGTTTTCATATTTCTTCTGCAGCTTTCTATATTTTCATATCACCTACGTATTCATTTACAGATACTGCTACATGTTTGAACTTAAAAAAAAAATGCTGTAGAATCAAAGTAATAAAATTACATAGAAATTGAAAGTAAATTCAATATCTTAAAGACAAAATCTCATTCTGGTTTCATCACATCCAAGTGTAATGTCGGGCAAAACATTTATATACTGTACACAGGTCTACTGCATTACTATACATATTTATAGGACTGGCTACAGAACAGATTGAAATGAAAATATGTTCTATTTGTTAACTTATGTACATGTCAGAAGGCCTAAAGATAAGGATCTGAGTTGTCATGCTGAGGGTCCTGACCATGGTTTACAGGCTTAGAAATCACCAGAGATTTGTATTTGATCCTTGCTGCAAAAAGGAATCAGGGTAGTGATCTCAGTAAGGGACACACATGAGAGAACCTTGGATGGTTTGTAGAGAAGTGATAGCATAGAAAGTAGAGGTGTAGTGTTCTCGTCTAGAAATAGCCAGCCTACAGTATCATCGATGACATTTTCTTTGCTCAAAGTTTTCTCCATAATATCTCAGAGGACTTAATAGTGAATCTCACTTAGGTTTAATTTTGGCATCAGTTTTATAAAAAATGTTTCTTATAAATTCTCAGGATAAATAGACGGAGCATGGGATTGTTTTCTGAAATTAAAGTCTCAACTGAGAGACGAAAGCCAGGATTAAGATACATAATTTTCTGATCACAGGCATCACATGGATAACAAACAAAGAAAGAGTGTGGACTTCAATACTCAGGTCAACTTATTGAATCATACAGAGTACTTTTCATACCAGCATTACATATAAATGTAAATTAATATTTCAGTGACACCCAGTGTAGTTTTTTTCAACAAATCAAATGTACTCCAGTGATCTTATCTAATAGTCAAGTCAAGTCAACTTTATTGTCAAATATGCTATACATGCTCGACATACAGCACAGATGAAATATCAGTCCTCTCTGACCCACAGTGCAAACAGGCAATGCAGTAAATAAAAATAGAATAATTGAAAAAAACAATATAAACAGTATAAACACTCTAGATAGGAACTAGATAACACTCAAACAATATAAACAGTATAAATAAACAGTATACTTAGATATGAGAATAGGTACAGTACCAATCAAAAGTTTGGACACACCTACTCTTTCATAGGTTTTTTTCTGTGTTTTGACTATTTTGTACATTGTAGAACAATACTGAAGTCAAGTCAAGTTTATTTGTATAGCGCTTTTAACAATAAACATTGTCGCAAAGCAGCTTTACAGAATTTGAACGACTTAAAACATGAGCTAATTTTATCCCTAATCTATCCCCAATGAGCAAGCCTGTGGCGACGGTGGCAAGGAACAACTCCCTCAGACGACATGAGGAAGAAACCTCGAGAGGAACCAGACTCAAAAGGGAACCCATCCTCATTTAGGCAACAACAGACAGCATGACTATAATATTAACAGTTGTAACATGAAGACAATTTCATTGATGTTGTAACTCTTCATTGATGGAAACTTGAGTGCAAAACTGTTCATGACAACTGCAGTCCTAAAGTTAGCAAGTCAACTGTAGTCCTCAGCCATAAAAGCATTACTGTAAGCGTCCAGAGCCTCCTCCAAGTGTGACTTTCAACTGTCCTCATGGGGCCATCCTCCACAGGAGCGATGCGATGAGACTCCAACCAGACACAGGGCACCAGGATGGATCAAGCAGGTCTGAAGACATGAAAATGCTGAAATAACATATGGAACATATATGGAATTATGTGGTAAAGAAGAACATGTTAAAACATAGATGTTGCGTATTTTAGATTCTTGACGCTTGATGACACTTTGCACACTATTGGCATTATCTTAACCAGCTTCATGAGGTAGTCACCTGGAATACTTTTCAATTAGCAGGTGTGCCTCGTCAAAAGTTAATTTGTGGAATTTCCTGTCTTCTTTATGCATTTGAGATCATCAAACAGTAAATAGTCTCATCTCATTATCTCTAGCCGCTTTATCCTTCTACAGGGTCGCAGGCAAGCTGGAGCCTATCCCAGCTGACTATGGGCGAAAGGCGGGGTACACCCTGGACAAGTCGCCAGGTCATCACAGGGCTGACACATAGATACAGACAACCATTCACACTCACATTCACACCTACGGTCAATTTAGAGTCACCAGTTAACCTAACCTGCATGTCTTTGGACTGTGGGGGAAACCAGAGCACCCGGAGGAAACCCACGCAGACACGGGGAGAACATGCAAACTCCACACAGAAAGGCCCTCGCCGGCCCCGGGGCTCGAACCCAGGACCTTCTTGCTGTGAGGCGACAGCGCTAACCACTACACCACCATGCTGCCACAGTAAATAGTCTCATCTCATCTCATTATCTCTAGCCGCTTTATCCTTCTACAGGGTCGCAGGCAAGCTGGAGCCTATCCCAGCTGACTACGGGCGAAAGGCGGGGTACACCCTGGACAAGTCGCCAGGTCATCACAGGGCTGGCACATAGACACAGACAACCATTCACACTCACATTCACACCTACGGTCAATTTAGAGTCACCAGTTAACCTAACCTGCATGTCTTTGGACTGTGGGGGAAACCGGAGCACCCGGAGGAAACCCACGCGGACACGGGGAGAACATGCAAACTCCACACAGAAAGGCCCTCGCCGGCCCCGGGGCTCGAACCCAGGACCTTCTTGCTGTGAGGCGACAGCGCTAACCACTACACCACCGTGCCGCCCACAGTAAATAGTAAATAATAAAAAAAATATAGGAAACAGCCTGATTGTACAACTGCAGTAATCCATATTGTGTCAAGAACCAGTCAATTAAGTAAAGAGAAATGACAGTCCATCCTTACTTTAAGAAATGAAGTGTCTTTTAATGAATAATTAATAGATAGATAGATAGATAGATAGATAGATAGATAGATAGATAGATAGATAGATAGATAGATAGATAGATAGATAGATAGATAACATGGATTTAGAAGGTGTGTCCAAACATTTGATTTAAACTGTAGCTCACAAATAAACTGTACATCCATCCATTATCTGTAGCTGCTTATCCTGGACAGGGTCGCAGGCAAGCTGGAGCCTATCCCAGCTGACTATGAGCAAGAGGCGAGAGGCAAGGTACACCCTGGACAAATTCCCAGGACATCGCAGGGCTTATATATATATATATATATATATATATATATATATATATATATATATATATATATCCGCGTGGGTTTCCTCCAGGTGCTCCGGTTTCCCCCACAGTCCAAAGACATGCAGGTTAGGTTAACTGGTGACTCTAAATTGACCGTAGGTGTGAATGTGAGTGTGAATGGTTGTCTGTGTCTATGTGTCAGCCCTGTGATGACCTGGCGACTTGTCCAGGGTGTACCCCGCCTTTCGCCCGTAGTCAGCTGGGATAGGCTCCAGCTTGCCTGCGACCCTGTAGAACAGGATAAAGTGGCTAGAGATAATGAGATGAGATGAGATTATATATATATATATATATATATATATATATATATATATATATATATATATATACAGGGTGCGATTTGTGAAAAAACCAGAAGGGGGGATGTGTTTTTTTTTAATCATGAAACATCACAAAACTAAGGTAACAATAGGCTAACAGCTCAATAACATCCGATGATATCAAATGAATAACACTGTGGCAGCGGGAGCGTGGTCAAGCATCGGTCTGTGACAGGAGGGCAGAGTCAGGGAAGGTAAGTGGCAGAATCACTACACCTGTCGTTAATTATTGTGTTTGTGTGTCTTCCCAGTGACCGCGCCCTATTTAAGGAGAGAGAGCGAGAGCAGAGGGAGCTCTCGCCACAACTAGACGACTGATGTGTGTGCATGTGTGAGAGTGCAGATAGAAGCTGAAAAGCTGAATAAAAGCGAGTTGTGTGAAATCAGTTCTGTCCTGCCGTCCTTCTGTCACAGACCGATGCTTGACCACGCCCCCGCTGCCACAAACACTAAATGAAAACGAACACTAAACCAGAGATAGTAAATTCATCTTCCTATCTCTCTGACTAAATACACGAACACTAACACACAACAAAGTTCGCATTGCTTGTCGCGTTGCTGTGATGTTTCTCTCCCTCCGGATTAAATGGACAGTGACTCGAAAATCACTAAAATACATGAATACTAAATGAACAGTTTGCTCTGATGGCGCAGTTCATGTGGCCTTTTCTGCTTTCCCGTCGGTGCGCTATCCGCCGTGTTTCGCCCTTCTTTAATCCACATTTCTGCGAATTTCTCAGCAGGGAAGGAACGCACGTCTGGCCCATTGACAGCGAGGAAAAGAAGGCTGTCAGTGTGGATACATTCATTCTGTTGCGCTCATCAGTAAGGATGTGATTCATGGCGCTAAATCCACATTCACACTCTGGATATTGTTATTATCTACAATGTATCTATTTGCTGGGGACGTTCATGAACATCAAAGCTGCCACTTCGGGTCATTTTGAGAGTGCAATGCAGACCATAGAAAACTGTGTCACAACATGCCTGTCATGTCAACTTTTTTATGGTTTGTTTGTTTTATTGACGGGGTTGTCCCCGAGGATTTTTTTTTCAGCAGAGATAAAAACCAGAGGGGGGGATGATCCTCACCATCCCCCCCAGCAAATCGCACCCAGTATATATATATATATAGTGGTTAGCACTGTCACCTCACACCAAGAAGGTTCCTGGGTTCGAGCCCCGTGGCCGGAGAGGGCCTTTCTGTGCGGAGTTTGCATGTTCTCCTAGTGTCCGTGTGGGTTTCCTCCGGGTGCTCCGGTTTCCCCCACAGTCCAAAGACATGCAGGTTAGGTTAATTGGTGACTCTAAATTGACCGTAGGTGTGAATGGTTGTCTGTGTCTATGTGTCAGCCCTGTGATGACCTGGCAACTTGTCCAGGGTGTACCCCACCTTTCGCCCGTAGTCAGCTGGGATAGGCTCCAGCTTGCCTGCGACCCTGTAGAAGGATAAAGCGGCTAGAGATAATGAGATGAGATGAGATGTGTGGCAGGTGGCACAGTGGTGTAGTGGTTAGCACTGTCGCCTCACAGAAAGAAGGTCCGGGTTTGAGCCCCGTGGCCAGCGAGGGCCTTTCTGTGCGGAGTTTGCATGTTCTCCCCGTGTCCGCATGGGTTTCCTCCGGGTGCTCCGGTTTCCCCCACAGTCCAAAGACATTCAGGTTAGGTTAACTGGTGACTCTAAATTGACCGTAGGTGTGAATGTGAGTGTGGATGGTTGTCTGTGTCTATGTGTCAGCCCTGTGATGACCTGGCGACTTGTCCAGGGTGTACCCCGCCTTTCGCCCGTAGTCAGCTGGGATAGGCTCCAGTTTGCCTGCGACCCTGTAGAGGGATAAAGTGGCTAGAGATAATGAGATGAGATGAGATATATGTGGCAGCGGGGGAGTGGTCAAGTGTCGGTCTGTGACTGGAGGGTGGAGTCAGGGAAGGTAAGTGGCAGAATCACTGCACCTGATGTCAATTAACCTGTGTTTGCGTGTCTTCTCCAGTGACCACGCCCTATATAAGGAGGGAGAGAGCGGAGGACTGAAGCTCTCTCCCCAAGCAGACAACTGATGTGTGTGTGTGTGTGTGCGTATCTGAGTGTCTGGAAGAGTGTAATGCTGAAAAGTGTCACAATAAAGAGTTTTTGGAAACTCAATTCTGGCCTGCCATACTTCTGTGCTCCACCCACCCGCTCTATGTTTCACAAATTATGTGTGTGTGTGTGTGTGTGTGTGTGTGTGTGTGTGTTTGTGTATAATGTGTATATCCTCTCTACTGCTGTGAGACTGTACAACCGGCACCTCACCAAGCACAGCACCAGTCACTCCTCACAATAATGAACAATACTGTCCAGATCACTTCTACTGTACATCCATAGAAACCCCTCTGAACGTATATTGTGTACACTGACTATCAGCATCAGTACGTTACAGCGAACTGCTAGCTACACATGGTTAAAATGGCCCTTGTGCAATATACCTAAAGTGGTATGCAAAAGTTTGGGCACCCCGGTCAAAATTGCTGTGACTGTGAACAGTTAAGCAAGTTGAAGATGAAAAGATCTCCAAAAGGCATAAAGATGACTCATTCCCTTTATATTTTAAGCAAAAACAATTTTTTATTTTCATCTTTTACATTTTCAAAATGACAAAAAAGAAAAAGGGCCCGAAGCAAAAGTTTGGGCACCCTGCATGGTTAGTACCTAGTAACACCCACTTTAGCAAGTATCACAGCTCATCTCATTATCTCAAGCCACTTTATCCTTCTACAGGGTCGCAGGCAAGCTGGAGCCTATCCCAGCTGACTACGGGCGAAAGGCGGGGTACACCCTGGACAAGTCGCCAGGTCATCACAGGGCTGACACATAGACACAGACAACCATTCACACTCACATTCACACCTACGATCAATTTAGGGTCACCAGTTAACCTAACCTGCATGTCTTTGCACTGTGGGGGAAACCGGAGCACCCGGAGGAAACCCACGCGGACACAGGGAGAACATGCAAACTCCGCACAGAAAGGCCCTCGCCGGCCCCAGGGCTCGAACCCAGGACCTTCTTGCTGTGAGGCGACAGCGCTAACCACTACACCACCGTGCCACCATATCACAGCTTGTAAACACTTTTTGTAGCCAGCTAATAATCTTTCAGTTCTTACCTGGGGGATTTTCACACATTCGTCCTTGCAAAAGGCTTCCAGTTCTCCAAGTTTCTTGGGCTGTCTTGCACGCACTGCTCTTTTGCGATCTATCCACAGATTTTCAATGATGTTTAGGTCAGGGGACTGTGAGGGCCAGGGCAAAACCTTCAGCTTGTGCCTCTTGAGGTATTCCATTGTAGATTTTGAGGTGTGTTTTGGATCATCGTCTTATTGTAGGACCCATCCTCTTTTTAACTTCAACTTTTTTACAGATGGTGTGATGTTTGCTTCCAGAATTTGCTGGTATTTATTTGAATCCATGTTTCCCTCGACCAATGAAATGTGCCCTGTGCCACGGGCTGCAATACAACCCCAATGCATGATCGATCCACACCCATGCTTCAGAGTTGGAGAGGTGTTCTTTTCCTGGAATTTGGCACCCTTTTTTCTCCAAACATACCTTTGCACATTGTGGCCAAAAAGTTCTTTTTTGATTTCATCAGTCCACAGGACTTGTTTCCAAAATGCATCAGGCTTGCTTATATGTTCATTTGCAAACTTCAGACACTGAATTTTGTGGCTAGGACATAGGAAAGGTTTTCTTCTGATGACTCTCCCATGAAGGTCATATTTGTTCAGGTGTCGCTGCATAGTAGAACAGTGCACCACCACTCCAGGGTCTGCTAAATATTTCTGAAGGTCTTTTGCAGTCAAACAGGGGCTTTTATTTGCCTTTCTAGCAATCCAATGAACAGTTTTTTCAGAAAGTTTTCTTCATCTTCCAGATGTCACCTTGATCTCCACTGTTTCTCTTAACTGCCATTTCTTAATAACATTACAATCTGAGGAAACAGCTACCTGAAAACACTTTGCTACGTTCTTGTAGCCTTCTCCTGCTTTGTGAGCATCAGTTATTTTATTATTCAGAATGCAAGGGAGTTGCTTAGAGGAACCCATGGCTGTTGATTTTAGGGACAAGTTTGAGGAGTCAGATAATTTATACAGCTTTGAAATCTGCATCATCTGACCTTTCCTAACAAAGAATTTGAACAAGCCACAGCTCAATAAGCTAATTAAGGTCTGGAACCTCGGTAAAAGTTACCTGAGAACTCAAATGTATTGGGGTGCCCAAACTTTCGCATGGTGTTCCTTTTCTTTTTTTTCACTCTCCAATTGTACAAAACAAAAATAATACACAAATCTTGCAGAAAACACTGAAAAGAAATGTGTTGTCTTTACCTTTATGCCTTTAGGTGATCATTTTCTACTCACTTAACTATTCACAGTAACAGACATTTTCAGTAAGGGTGCCCAAACTTCTGCATGAAACTGGACTGACTTGTGCAATACTACCTGGGTAATACTGGTAATAATACCTGTGCAATACTTACACATGCAATACCACCTTTTGTAATACACTTATGTTAACTATATATCTGCAAACTTGTTAATTTATGCAAATTTGTAAATTTTTTGATCTCTAAATTTGTAGTTTATTTCTTTTATATATATATATATATATGTTATATATATGTATTCTTTTTTGTTATACTTAGGACTTTTGCACTACTCCTTCACTGCCTTATCTTGTTCTCTTTATATATTTTGCTGATGTAACAATGTAAATATCCCCTTGTGCGATAATAAAAGGCTGTCTAATCTTATATATATATATATATATATATATATATATATATATATATATATATATATATCATCTCATTATCTCTAACCACTTTATCCTGTTCTACAGGGTCCCAGGCAAGCTGGAGCCTATCCCAGCTGACTATGGGCGAGAGGCAGGGTACACCCTGGACAAGGACTTGTCTGAAAATCTGATTATGTTTTGGGTCATATTTATGCAGAAATATTGAAAACTCTAAAGGGTTCACAAACTTTCAAGCACCACTATATATATGTATACACACACACACACACACACACACAGTGGTGCTTGAAAGTTTGTTTGAAGTTTTGAAAAGTTTGAAAATCCTTCAGAATTTTCCATATTCTGCATAAATATGACCGAAAACATCATCAGATTTTCACACAAGTCCTAAAAGTAGATAAAGAGAACCCAGTTAAACAAATGAGGCAAAAATATTATACTTCATCATTTATTTATTGAGGAAAATTATCCAATATTACATATCTGTGAGTGGCAAAAGTATGTTCAGGTGTTTTCAATCAATGGGATGACAATCAGGTGTGAGTGGGCACCCTGGTTTATTTGAAGAACAGGGATCTATCAAAGTCTGATCTTCACAACACATTTGTGGAAGTATATCGTGGCACGAACATAGGTGATTTCTGAGGACCTCAGAAAAAGTGTTGTTGATGCTCATCATGCTGGAAAAGGTTACAAAACCATCTCTAAAGAGTTTGGACTCCACCAATCCACAGTCAGACAGATTGTGTACAAATGGAGGAAATTCAAGACCATTGTTACCCTCCCCAGGAGTGGTTGACCAACAAAGATCACTCCAAGAACAAGGTGTGTAATAGTCGGCGAGGTCACCAAGGACCCCAGGGTAACTTCTAAGCAACTGAAGGCCTCTCTCACATTGGCTAATGGTCAGAGGTGGAAAAACCCGGGTGCAGAAAGTAAAAACCCTGCCACATTTTTGCTCCAGCCAATTCAATGAACCAGCTGATCCTAATTACCACATCCCCTAAGCCAGGTTGATGAGCTAATTGGTGAAATCACCTGTGTTGAGAGCACAGGCAGAAGGAAAACCTAAGCAGGACTTTTACTTTGTCAATCCAGTTTTTCCACCTCTGCTAATGGTAATGTTCATGAGTCCACCATCAGGAGAACACTGAACAACAATGGTGTTCATGGCAGGGTTGCAAGGAAAAAGCCACTGCTCTCCAAAAAAATCAGTTGCTGCTCATCTGCAGTTTGCTAAAGATCACATGGACAAGCCAGAAGGCTATTGAAAAATGTTTTGTGGATGGATGAGACAAAAATAGAACTTTTTGGTTGAAATAAGAAGCATTATGTTTGGAGAAAGGAAAACACTGCATTCCAGCATAAGAACCTTATCCCATCTGTGAAACATGGTGGTGGTAGTATCATAGTTTGGGCCTGTTTTGCTGCATTTGGGGCAGGATGGCTTGCCATCATTGATGGAACAATGAATTCTGAATTATACCAGCGGATTCTAAAGGAAAATATCAGGATATCTGTACATGAACTGAATCTCAAGAGAAGGTGGGTCATGCAGCAAGACAACAACCCCAAGCAAACAAGTCATTCTACCAAAGAACGGTTAAAGAAGAATAAAGTGAATGTTTTGGAATGGCCAAGTCAAAATCCTGACCTTAATCCAATCGAAATGTTGTGGAAGGACCTGAAGCAAGCAGTTAATGTGAGGAAACCACCAACATCCCAGAGTTGAAGCTGTTCTGTACAGAGGAATGGGTTAAAATTCCTCCAAGCCGGTGTGCAGGACTGATCAACAGTTACCGGAAACGTTTAGTTGCAGTTATTGCTGCACAATGGGGTCAGACCAGATACTGAAAGCAAAGGTTCACATACTTTTGCCACTCATTGGATCATTTTCCTTAATAAATAAATAACCAAGTATAAAATTTTTGTCTCATTTGTTTAACTGGGTTCTCCTTGTCTACTTTTAGGACTTGTGTGAAAATCTGATGATGTTTTCAGTCATATTTATGCAGAATATAGAAAATTCTAAAGGGTTCACAAACTTTCAAGCACCACTGTGTCTCTCTCTCTCTCTCTCTCTCTCTATATATATATATATATATATATATATATGGCTGAGATGGGGTGGGGAGGAGCTGAGGAGGAGATGAAGGATGCTGAGGCGGGGCAAAGTTGTTTGAGGCAGGAGTTGCTCTTTGAGCCTTGATCATATATTTGAAAATGAGTGTGTTTTTTTCACAGATTCCCATTCAAGGGTGGTGGGGAAGGTTGGCTGCCCCCCTTTGATTAGAGAATAATTCTTGACTTGATTAGAGAACACTACCATTCTTTTTTTTTAAATTTCATGACATAGAGAAGTAACAAATGGTTGACTCTACATCAGCATTGGCCTTGCATGGTTTAACATGAATTTAACCAGCGGATGGCATTTTGACCCATTTTCAACCCATATGTTTTTGTTTTTTTTTCTAAAAATGGTAATTTTTCTATCGTAAGATCAGAATCAATGTGTGTCATCATGGCACAGTCATATCATTTAGTATACAGCTAAAAAAAATCAGTACATCTCTGAACTGATCCCTTTTAATTTGATCCCTAATTAGCTCGCCAGAGGCAATGATGGCAAGGAAAAACTTCTTGTGGCCATAATAAGAACAGACACAAAAGGGAACATATTCTCATATTTCTGATATCAGAAAGTGCAATTATAAATCATTTCCTCTTCTATACGGTAACTGTATACTATAAAGTCAAGCAGTGCTAAGTGTGTTAAAAGGAACTTGAGAATGCGTATCATTTGAGTCTTAACTTGAAGTCTTATTGAATCAAACTGAAGTTATCAGTTGTTCAGTGATTAAGACTTGAGTGTAAACTGTAATTAGCTATTGCTGTCTTTAGGCTATCCACAGACATTCTCAAGGGTGTCTGAGTGGTACTGTGATCCATAAAACAATTGCTATTTGTAGGCTATGAGGCCATCTTCAGCAGCAGCAAGTAATTTCCAGGTCTTCTACAAGCAGAAGTGGGGCATCAGGATGGATCAGGCAGGTGTGGAGGGCAGAAGGAGTCAGGATCACTGGTACTTTGGTATTAACATGCATGTGTGCAGAGAGAGAGAGAGAGAGAGAGAAAACAGAGTACATATACTCTTGTCTTGTAATGACGAGTATATTTACAATGTGACTGTCACTGTGCAATACTTTATATGTGCAATACCTCACTCCATAATGTGTAACACAACACATACACCTCAGACTGTGCACCTTACACACAACACATACACCTCAGACTGTGCACCTTACCCCCCTTTTTTCTCTCTCTTTTCCCTTCCCCCTTCCTCTCTCTCTCCCTCTCTGCACGCTGTTTGCACTGTTATTGGAGATGCTTTAATCTCATTGTACATGTGTATAGTGACAATAAAGGCATTCTATTCTATTCTAATTGTTAAGATGTGCAAGCAGGGACTAGCTATGATAGCATAAGCTAAGATGGAGAGCCAGAAGGTAACACAGACATGAGGGCATCCTGGGACATAAAATAGCCAGCCACTCCACCATCAAAAAACCTAATGCCGCTTTTCCACTACAAACGCGGCTGAGTCGGGCTGAGCGGGGCTGTTGGAGTTGCATTTCGACTACAACCGCGCTGAACCGTGCTGGCTGGAAGTGGGTGGACACATTGGGTGGAGTTAGCGAAAGTGGGTGGACGTCAGGTGATGTCGTTAAACAGCGCAAACAGTGACATCAGTGAGCTTTTAAGCGGTAGTCTCACGACCCGAATAGTAAACAATAAACATGGAGGACATGGAGTCATTAGTGTTGCTGGTCTTGGTGCTGTGGCTTGTTGTCACCGACAATGCGGACAGATACTGGCAAGAGCGTATAGATGAGGCGAGGCGCATAAGGCTTCAGAAATTCTCGTAATTCGTAATTCTTCTCCTTCCGGGTTTGCGGTGTTTACAGATCCCAGCGCGCTCGCGGGGCGTGTGTGGGCATGTGAGGACACTCCTCCTCACCAATCAGTGCACAGGGGAGTGTCTGCTCATGCCCCCAGCCTCACTCGGCTCGCTTTGGCTCGCTTCAGCCCCACTCCAAAACGGTGCGAGTTTTAGGGGCTAAGCAGGGCTGAAGCGAGCTGAGTCGTGCTGGTTTTTGGTAGTCGAAATGCGAGCCGTGTCGGGCTGAAGTGAGCTGAAAAAGGGTAGTGGAAAAGGGCCATTAGTGAGAGTGAGCAGGTGCCAACATCCAATCCAGATAACTAAAACATGCTAAGCACATGAGCCCTCCAGATCTGTGCCTTTACTTAAGAAATAAGAAAAAAGCATTGGCTAAACAAATAGCATTTCACCTAAGACAGAGACTGTGTTTGAACATTAATTGGAAGACTGTTCCATAACTGGGACAGAAACTTAGAGTGTTAAGACAAAAGTTAAAGATACTGATGCTCAAAACATGTTATCTAAAATAAATAGAAATAGACTGTGTTTTAACTGTAGAATGTACAAAGATAGAATAGCTTTTGAGGAATATCTAGTTAAACTAGATGATGTAAATAGAATAAACTTATGCAAATTTAGGTGTTATAAGTTGCCAATAGCTGAAGGTAGATATTTACCCAATCAAGACAGAAAACCTTGCACTCTGTGTGACACCCATGAACAGGGTGATGGATTCCACTTGAATGTTATTTTAATGTGGAAAGAACTCGTTTCATAAAAAGATACTTTACACTAGACCAAATATGTTTAAACTGAATCAGTTACTGAACTCTCGAAATGTGAAGTAGTTGCATAAGTTAGCCCATTTCATCAGGGTAATTTCACATTTTTGAAAATAAAAAAATTTGTAGTTATTGTAGTACACATAGATATCTTGTTTAGTATTCACTTGTTGCATGTTGACAAAAAAATCGAGTTAGAATTTGTTTTCTTTTCTTTATCTTCTTTCAGTCCAACTGACTGTCATTTTGTAAAAAAGAAAAAAAAATATCTATATATACTGGGTGCGATTTGCTGGGGGGGATGGGGGGGCTCATCCCCCCCTCTGGTTTTTATCTCTGCTGAAAAAAAATCCTCAGGGACAACCCCGTCAATAAAACAAACAAACCAAAAAAAAAGTTGACATGACAGGCATGTTGTGACACAGTTTTCTATGGTCTACATTGCACTCTCAAAATGACCCGAAGTGGCAGCTTTGATGTTCATGAACGTCCCCAGCAAATAGATACATTGTAGATAATAACAATATCCAGAGTGTGAACGTGGATTTAGCACCATGAATCACATCCTTACTGATGAGCGCAACAGAATGAATCTGTATCCACACTGAACAGCCTTCTTTTCCTCACTGTCAATGGGCCAGACGTGCATTCCTTCCCTGCTGAGAAATTCGCAGAAATGTGGATTAAAGAAGGGCGAAACGCGGCGGATAGTGCACCGACAGGAAAGCAGAAAAGGCCACATGAACTGCGCCATCAGAGCAAACTGTTCATTTAGTATTCATGTATTTTAGTGATTTTCGAGTCACTGTCCATTTAATCCGGAGGGGGAGAAACATCACAGCAACGCGACAAGCAATACCAACTTTGTTGTGTGTTAGTGTTCGTGTATTTAGTCAGAGAGATAGGAAGATGAATTTACTATCTCTGGTTTAGTGTTCGTTTTCATTTAGTGTTATTCATTTGATATCATCGGATGTTATTGAGCTGTTAGCCTATTGTTACCTTAATTTTGTGACGTTTCATGATTAAAAAAAACCAAACCATCCCCCCTTCTGGTTTTTTGACAAATCGCACCCTGTATATATATATATATATATATATATATATATATATACATACACACATACACACACACACACACTAGTGCATCTCAAAAAATTAGAATACCATGAAAAAGTTCCTTTTTTCATAATTTAATTCAAAAAGGTAAATTTTCATTTATTCTATATTCATTACATGTAAAGTGAAATATTTAAAGCCTTTTTTGTTTTAATTTTGATGATTATGGCTTATAGCTCATGAAAATCAGAAATCCAGTATCTCAAATTATTAGAATATTCCCTAAGATCAATCAAAAAAAGGATTTACAATACAGAAATGTCCAACTTCTGAAAAGTATATTCATTTATACACTCAATACTTGGTTGGGGCTCCTTTACCATGAATTACTGTATCAATGCGGTGTGGCATGGAGGTGATTAGTCTGTGGCACTACTGAGGGGTTATTGAAGCCCAGGTTGCTTTGATAGTGGCCTTCAGCGTATCTGTATTTTTGGGTCGGGTGTTTCTCATCTTCCTCTTGACAATATCCCATAGATTCTCTATGGGGTTCAGGTCAGGCAAGTTGGCTGGCCAATCAAACACAGTAATATCATGGTCAGCAAACCATTTGGTAGTAGTTTTGGCACTGTGGGTCGGTGCTAAGTCCTGCTGGAAAAGGAAATCAGCATCTCCAAAAAGCTCGTCAGCAGATGGAAGCATGAAGTGCTCTAAAATCTCCTGGTAGATGGTTGTGTTGACTTTGGACTTGATAAAATACAGTGGACCAACACCAGCAGATGACATGGCACCCCAAATCATCACAGACTGTGGAAACTTCACACTGGGCGTCAAACACCTTAGATTCTGTGCCTCTCCACTCTTCCTCCAGACTCTAAAACCATGATTTCCAAATTAAATGCAAAATGTACTTTCATCTGAAAAGAGGACTTTGGACCACTGAGCAACATTCCATTTCTTTCTCTCCTTAGCCCAGATAAGACACTTCTGACATTGTCTCTGGCTCAGGAGTAGCTTGCTATTAGGAATGCGAAAGTTGTATCCCCTTTCTTGAAGATGTCTGTTCGTGATGGGTCTTGATACACTGACACCAGCCTCAGTCCACTCCTTGTGAAACTCTCCCAAGTTCTTGAATCAACTTTCCTTTACAATCCTCTCAAGACTGCGGCCATCCCTGTTGCTTGTGCACCTTTTCCAGCCACCCTTTTCAGCAATGACCTTTTGTGGCTTACCCTCCTTGTGGAGGGCATCAGTGATCATCTTCTGGACAACAGTCAAGTCAGCAGTCTTCCCCATGATTGTGGTTGTGTGTACTGAACTAGATCGAGAGATATACTGTGTTCATACTGTTTTACTCAAACTCGAAATGAAATATTCTAATATTTTCAGATGGGGTTTTTTTAATGTTTTTGTACTGTATGCCATACTGATTAAAATTAAAATAGAAAAATGCTTGAAACATTTGTTTGTGTAATGAGTCTATAATATATAACATTTTCACTTTCTTAAATAACTGATGGAAAATATTGAACTTTTTCACAATATTCTAATTTTTTGAGATGCACTAGTATATATACACACACTGTGTTTTATGAATGTGTAATTTTTTGTAATCTCATACCTCCTGGAAGGGTCGTGGATATCAATAATATTATTATTGTCAGTAATGTTAAGCACGAGGCACGTTCTCCTTTTATGACATTTAGAATACTATCAAGTTAGTCTGAACCCTTTATCTTCTAATTTTCTAGTTGGTGTTGCACGTGTGATTTTAGTCTCTATTTTTTTCTTTTAAATGGAATTACTATCTAGAGTGTAGTGGAATGTTGAATCTAAATATCTAGTCACTGGTCAAGTTCTGAGTGGCACGGTAGTGTAGTGGTTAGCACTGTCGCCTCACAGGAAGAAGGTTCTGGGTTCAAGCCCAGCGGCCAATGGGAGCCTTTCTGTGTGGAGTTTGCATGTTCTCCACGTGTCTGTGTGGGTTTCCTCCGGGTGCTCCGGTTTCCCCCAAAGACATGCAGGTTAGGCTAATTGGTGGCTCTAAATTGACTGTAGGTGTGAATGGTTGTTTGTCTCTATGTGTCAGCCCTGTGATGATCTGGCGACTTGTCCAGGGTGTACCCCACCTCTCACCCATAGTCAGCTGGGATAGGCTGTGACCCTGTACAGGATAAACAGCTACAGATAATGGATGGATGGTCAAGTTCTGTGGAGTCAGATGGTCAAGTCAAGTTTATTTGTATAGTGCTTTTAACAATAAACATTGTCGCAAAGCAGCTTTACAGAATTTGAATGACTTAAAACATGAGCTAATTTTATCCCTAATCTATCCCCAGTGGGCAAGCCTGTGGCAATGGTGGCAAGGAAAAACTCCTTCAGACGACATGAAGAAACCTCGAGAGGAACCAGACTCAAAAGGGAACCCACCCTCATTTGGGCGATAACAGACAACATGACTATAACATTAACAGTTTTAACATGAAGTCAGTTTCGTTTAAGTTATAACAATTCATTGATGGAAACTTGAGTGCAAAACTGTTCATGACAACTGCAGTCGTAAAGGGGTCAATGACAGATAAGGATTTTCAACTTGCAAATTTTAAAATATAAAAAAATATTAATTTCTATTGAGAATGTTCAAATATTTACAATGTCAGGTATGCATAAATCTATTTTTGATATTCATATTGGGCATGTTTAGTGTTTATGTACATGAATTGGCTACAACCTTAAATATCATGTGGTGTGACCGAGAATAACCTTAAAATTGTTTTATTTTCCAAAACATGGTTTGGATATTAATCTAAGTTCTGAGTAGTATGATGTGTATAGAAACAACCCACTGACATTTATTTTTACTTTTAATGCATATTGTTATTTTCTTTTGATGTCCAATATGGCAGTCACCTGCTTGCGTCTAATTAAAACAAGACTTTTCCTTATAAAATGTACAAAATGAAGAAAAAATACCTGAACAACATCCACCCAAGTAAACTTTGTCAGTTATTAAAATTCCAGCCATAGAAGTGAAATGCCATATTCTTATTTTGAGAAAATTACTGCTATTTTTGGTCATGCCATATGATGCATGGTCGCACCAAATGACAGGAAATCCTCATATTGGCAAAACAAATAGCAATAAATTAGTAACAGAAAGTGCAAGCAACATGTATGATTAAATCAAATTTTATTGCCTTTTAACACTCAGTGAAAATGAAAATTTAATCTTTTTTTCCATTTCATGTCTACTTCTTTTCACAACATTGTCATTTCAGTTTTCACTTTTTCTCATTCACAACAGTGCACAACAAGTCTACAACATGTGCAAAGTTTTTGTCTCCATTAGTTGATGTCACCCGCTCCCATTGTTCCCAGGATGTAGTCTCACAGTTGTGTCTCCGGGAAGACGATTTCATCAAAGCAGCATTCAGGACACACACGATCCATACATGCTTTGTTTTTGGGGTCACACACAATCGTTCCCACTAACTCCGAGGCACTGGTTGTCTTCAGCAGCCCTGTCTTCGCTAGTTTGTTCGCCAACAGTCGGATGTTCTCATGTTCTGAACATGCACATGTATCTCGGTCCCGTAACTTTGGCTCTGTAATGTAAAAGGGCCTGTGTCGGGTAAACTGTCTGCAAGACATGGACAGGTGCTGTTCTACCTCTGTTTGATACTGTGTGCGGAGCTCTTTGAGAGGCTTTGTCAGGACTCTTCTTTGTACTCTTTATTTTTCGTGATTGTGTCTTTTTTTCCAGGTAGAAGGCAACTGTTTTCATCTCTCAACAAAAACTGTACAACAGCTTGCTTTCTCTCAGCTGACAGTCTCTTCTGACCCTTTTGTTTGACCTTTCCACTTCTCACTTTCCTTTGCATTACCATCATTCTCATCTCACGCTTTCTACTTTTATTTTTCATTTTTTTGCATTTCCATCAGCTTTTTCCTGAGACGCAAGACTTGCTTTTTAAGCATTATCTTCTCCCGACGCAATTTTTTGCAAAGTTTCTGGCCTGACTTATCCCTTCTCTCATCTCTCACTGGTGTGGACACCACTGGTGGACTAAAATCGTCATTCAATATTGGGTCCACTAGATTCACATTTCCGGATGGGTCAGGAGCTACAGCTACATTAAGGAGAGCTGGTGGAATGCTCTCCATAGATGGCGGGGTGAGGTCTAATACTGCTGGGTCAGAGTTGACCTGCTCCCTATGGCGGGCAGTCTTTATTTTGCTGGACAGTGGCATCTGATTGGAAAAAAAAAAAATTAAAAACAGTTAAAATATATAAATATATATAAAATAGGAAATATATGTTATCGCAGTGACAAGATCTCACTTATGTTTTTTCTAATTATACTATGAAATATGAATAACTCGTTGTTCCTGAAATACACAAAAAAAATACTCAAAAATGGGAAAAACATTTTACAATCAATCCTTTGTTTGTATTAATCATGAAAATAACTTTTGAAGCACAATAAATGTAACTCTTCAATGTATACAAGTAATTGAAAGTATCCTGCAATGGTCGCACCACATGATATTGGTCGCACCAAATGATGTTTTCTAGATTCAGTGAAAATTTACAGACCTAGCATTAGCCACTGTAACGAAACTAGCTGGTTTCTGACAGAAGGTCACCTTGAACTATATTATCAAAATATACATTTGTAAATAAAACTTTATTATAGTTTTCTTTTTGGGGTCATACCGCATGGCATCCAAACATAGCAACAGCATCACAGCACTTAAAATCATTACTTTTAGAAATGTATGAAAGAGGGTTACAGACCTGCCTGTTGATTCCATGTGTCCTTTGCCTATTGATGAATGATGCAACTTCATGTCTTTCACTTGGATTTAAAATAAAAGTCCCAAAATGGTCATTTCTTGATGGTCGCACCACATGATATTTGGAAAAATAGACAGGCTCGGACATTATTTGTTTGTATATTATGGGGGAAATATATATTCAAGAAAGCTGAAATTTCATGTGGGACTACAAAACACTTCAGAAAATATGCCAAAAAAAGACAATAAATTTGATTAGATTTAGAGTAATTTTTAAAAAGTTTAAAAATCAGCAGTTAAGGTCGGACGGTCACACCACATGACTTAACACTTTGAGGACAAAAAAATTGCATGCTAACTAATTATTTCTGAAAAAAAGATTTAGTTCCATGGAGGTCACATGTACTACATATATGTGGTAAATTATTATGAAATTTAAACACTTTAACTGAAGAAATTGCAGTTGGACAGAAAATATAGGCGTCATGTCATTGACCCAAAGTCAGCAAGTCAACTGTAGTCCTCAGCCATAAAAGCATTACTGTAAGTGTCCAGAGCGTCTTCCAAGTGTGACTTTCAACTGTCCATATGGGGCCGTCCTGCACAGGAGCGATGCGATGAGACTCCAACCAGACACAGGGCACCAGGATGGATCAAGCAGGTCCGAGGAGTAGAAGAGGTGAGCATCTCGATCCCAGGACTTACATGCAACTCAGAGAGACAGATGGAGGGGAAGAGAGAGAGAAAACACAGGTTGTTAGGTATGCCCAATGTCACCTGAATAAAGTAGGAACAGTATACATTTTGCGCTGAGTACAAGCAGGAACTCCGACAAAACTAACTATGACAGCATAACTAAAAGGGGAGAGCCAGAAGGTAACACAGGCATGAGGGAGCCCCAGGACATAAAGCAGCCAGCCACTACACCGTCAACAAACTCGAGTGAGCAAGCGAGTGGGGGACTGACAGCATCCATACGTCCCAGTTTACCAAAACACTATGTCTGAGGACCCTCCAGATCTACTCTTTTACCTCATAAACACCATTAACAAAAGGCTTGACTAAACAGATATGTTTTCAGCCTAGACTTAAATGCTGAGACTGTGTCTGATTCCCGAACATTACTTGGAAGGCTGTTCCATAACTGTGGGGCTTTGTAAGAAAAGGCTCTGCCCCCTGATGTAGCCTTCACTATACAAGGTACCAGTAGATAGCCTGCACCTTTTGATCTAAGTAGGTGTGGCGGGTCATAAAGGACCAGAATTTCACTCAGGTACTGTGGTGCGAAACCATTCAGTGCTTTAAAACGTCAATACTAGTATTTTATAACCAATACGAAATTTGATTGGGAGCCAATGCAGTGTGGTCATATTTTCTAGTTCTATTAAGGACTCTTGCTGCTGCATTTTGAACTAACTGGAGCTTGTTTATGCACTTATTGGAACATCCAGACAGTAAGGCATTACAATAATCCAACTTTGTGGTAACAAAAGCATGAACAAGTTTTTCTGCGTCGTGTAGTGACATTAAATTTCTTATCTTGGCAATGTTTTTGAGATGAAAGAAAGCTATCCAGGTAATGTTATCGATGTGAATTTCAAATGAAAGACTGGGGTCAATAATCACCCCAAGGTCTTTTATTGCTGCACGTGAAGAAACAAAGGCCATCCAGAGTTACTATGTAATCAGCAAACTTACTTCTAGCTGCATGTGGTCCTAGTACAAGTACTTCAGTCTTGTCAGAGTTAAGCAGAATGAAGTTAATAAGCATCCAGTGTCTAATGTCCTTCACACATTCCTCAATTCTATTAAGCTGGTGTCTCTCATCAGGTTTTGCAGAAACATACAACTGTGTGTCATCAGCATAACAGCAGAAATTAACACAGTGTTTACAAATAATGTCACCCAGAAGTAACATATATAAAGAAAAAAGTAGTGGACCTAAGACCGAACCTTGTGGAACAAAACTTTACCTCAGTATGTCTAGAAAAATCACCATTTACATCAACATGCTGATCACGATCAGTTAAATAAGACCTGAGCCAGGAGAGGGCCATTCCCTTAACTCCCACAACATTTTCTAGTCTATCCAGAAGAATGGAATGATCAATGGTATCAAATGCTGCACTAAGGTCAAGCAACACAACCAGCGAGGCACAGCACTGATCAGAAGCCAACAGTAGGTCATTTACTACTTTAACCAGTGCTGTCTCAGTGCTATTATGAGGTCTAAATCTATGGAATCAATTTTGTGCCAAAATGTTCATACAATACTTTTGAAATATCAAACAAAAACGACAAATCAAAATACAAAAAAAAAAAAGTCAATTTTTTTAGACTGGCAAACAAATTATTCGTGTAATCGTGCAAAATATCAGTCTATAACTCTTCAGAAACCTTTTATTTTTGTTCCGTGTGTCTCTCAGTTTTGTTCGACGTAATTTATTTTGGTTGCGATTCCAGCTCTCTCATTTGCGCTCCCTGACTTTTTGCTTGCAGTTTTGGCACAAACTTCACGTGTGGGTGGGCTGTCCAGGAATGCATTCCCATTGGGTAACTTGTGTTTGACTGACAGCTACGCTCAGCCATTCCCTACTCAGATTCTGGCAGACTGTTTAACGAGTGACCGATCCATTGACATCGAGTGGACTTCAGTGGCGACTATGATATTGAATTAATTCAACAAAGTGTAAGTGCGGGACAAACGCGTTGTACGTGTTGCAGTAGTACACATTATGCAGGTGTGTTTAACGTTAGCAAGACAGCTATTATTTTAGGTAATGGAGCTAAGTCTAACATTTGACTTGCCACGAAACACCTGCATAATGTGTACTACTGCAACACATACAACACATTTGTCCCGTACTTACACTTTGTTGAATTAATTCAATATCATAGTCGCCGGGGCGGCACGGTGGTGTAGTGGTTAGCGCTGTCGCCTCACAGAAAGAAGGTCCTGGGTTCGAGCCCCGGGGCCGGCGAGGGCCTTTCTGTGTGGAGTTTGCATGTTCTCCCCATGTCCGCGTGGGTTTCCTCCGGGTGCTCCGGTTTCCCCCACAGTCCAAAGACATGCAGGTTAGGTTAACTGGTGACTCTAAATTGACCGTAGGTGTGAATGTGAATGGTTGTCTGTGTCTATGTGTCAGCCCTGTGATGACCTGGCGACTTGTCCAGGGTGTACCCCGCCTTTCGCCCATAGTCAGCTGGGATAGGCTCCAGCTTGCCTGCGACCCTGTAGAAGGATAAAGCGGCTAGAGATAATGAGATGAGATCATAGTCGCCACTGAAGTCCACTTGATCCTTGTTTACCGTCAATGGATCGATCACTCAGCAAACAGTCTGCCAGAATCCGAGTAGGGAATGGCTGAGCATAGCTGTCAGTCAAACACAAGTTACCCAATGGGAATGCATTCCTGGACAGCCCACCCACACGTGAAGTTTGTGCCAAAACTGCAAGCAAAAAGTCAGGGAGCGCAAATGAGAAAGCTGGAATAGCAACCAAAATAAATTACGACAAACAAAACTGAGAAAGATGCAGAACAAAAATAAAAGGTTTCTGAAGAGTAATAGACTGATATTTTGCACTATTACACAAATAATTTATTTGCCAGTCTAAAAAAATTGACTTTTTTGTATTTTGATTTGTCGTTTTTGTTTGATATTTCAAAAGTATTGTATGAACATTTTGGCACAAAATTGATTCCATATAAATCCTGACTGATACATTTCATGGATGTCATTCCTATATAAATATGAGCATAACTTCTGTGCCTCAGCTTTTTCAAGGATCTTGGAGATAAAGCAGAGGTTTGATATTGGCCAATAATTGGACAGCTGACAGGGATCAAGGTCAGGTTTTTTAATCAGGGGTTTGATAACTGCTAGTTTAAAGGATTTGGGTACATAGCCGATCCTAAGAGAAGAATTTATTATTTTTATGTAACCCACTTCAGGGTATGTACACATCCAATTAGGCTAGGCTAGGTTCAGGCTAGGTTCGGAGAAGGAGAGTGGAGGATGCAATTGAAAGACACCACACACAAATATAAGGTTACCTTCACTTTAGTTGAAAATTGAAATGATTGAACAAGTACATACATTTACACATATGAAATAACTGGGCCCTTTGAAAATAAAATGAAAATGCCAAATTGTCCTTTAAGAGTTCTCCTGAGTTCCAAGAGCAAGTCCGGTTACGCAACACAAAGGGTCAGTGTAAGTCAGTCAAAACGGTCAGTACATTGTGGACACGTGTTGGCCACAATCCTACCACATGCAGATATGTCATCTGGCAATGGACGAAATCAGAGGGTCGATTCACTGGGTTGGCTCGCCATCAAATGGTGTCGATGCGTCTTCCGGCTTTTGGGAATCCAACCTTAAAACTTGACCTGCATAACCATTATGCATAACTTCAGTTAAAGTTACATAACTAAATCCCTTCTACAGGCCACGGATACAGTAATTCACATTCATCACATCTAAACTCACAGTTTCAATATCAATTCACATTCAATTAGTTGTACAACATTT